>NC_079205.1:31889333-32178475 GCF_026745355.1 Beta vulgaris subsp. vulgaris | reverse complement strand
GCTCGAACATCAGAATTAAGCGATTCAAAAGCCTTAAATATTTTTTTACCATTTATAACGGGTTCGTGAGCTTAGAAGCTGAATTTGGTGAAGTCAGATTTTTCACGTCAGTTTCCTGCTCATCTTGGCCCAAAATCGTAATTTGGGCCTTACTCCTAGCTCGGACATCAGAATTGAACGATTCCAATGACTGGCGTGTTTTTTTTACCATTTCTAAGGGGTTCGTGAGCTCAGAAGCTGAATTTCTTGAAGTCCGATTTTTCGCGTCTGTTTCCTGCTCATCTTGGCCCAAAATCGTAATTTGGGCCTAACTCCTAGCTCGGACATCAGAATTGAGCGATTCCAATGACAAACATGTTTTTTTTACCATTTCTAAGGTGTTCGTGAGCACAGAAGCTGAATTCCTTGAACTCCGTTTTTTTGCGTCTGTTTCTACTCATCTTGGCCCAAAATCGTAATGTGGGTCTAACTCCTAGCTCGGACATCAGAATTGAGCGATTCAAAAGCCTAAAATGTTTTTTTTTACCATTTATAAGGGGTTCGTGAATTCAGAAGCTGAATTTCTTGAAGTCCGATTTTTCGCGTCTGTTTCATGCTCATCTTGGCCCAAAATCGTAATTTGGACCTAACTCCTAGCTCGGACATCAGAATTGAGCGATTCCAATGACTGACATGTTTTTTTTTACCATTTCTAAGGGGTTCGTGAGCTCAGAAGCTGAATTCCTTGAACTCCGTTTTTTGGCGTCTGTTTCCTGCTCATCTTGGCCCAAAATCGTAATTTGGGCCTAACTCCTAGCACGGACATCAGAATTGAGCAATTCAAAAGCCTGAAATGTTTTTTTTACCATTTCTAAAGGGTTCGTGAGCTTAGAAGCTGAATTTGTTGAAGTCTGATTTTTCGCGTCTGTTTCCTGCTCATCTTGGCCCAAAATCGTAATTTGGGCCTAACTCCTAGCTCGGACATTAGAATTGAGCAATTCCAATGACTGACATGTTTTTTTTTACCATTTCTAAGGGGTTCGTGAGCTCAGAAGCTGAATTCCTTGAACTCCGTTTTTTTGCGTCTGTTTCCTGCTCATCTTGGCCCAAAATCGTAATTTGGGCCTAATTCCAAGAACGAACATCAGAATTTAGCGATTCAAATGCCTGAAATGTTTTTTTTACCATTTCTAAGGTGTTCATGAGCTTAGAAGCTGAATTCCTTGAACTTTGTTTTTTTGCGCCTGTTTCCTGCTCATCTTGGCCCAAAATCGTAATGTGGGTCTAACTCCTAGCTCGGACATCAGAATTGAGCGATTCAAAAGCCTGAAATGTTTTTTTACCATTTATAAGGGGTTCGTGAGCTCAGAAGCTGAATTTCTTGAAGTCCGATTGTTCGCGTCTGTTTCATGCTCATCTTGGCCCAAAATCGTAATTTGGGCCTAACTCGTAGCTCGGACATCAGAATTTAGCGATTCCAATGACTGACATGTTTTTCTTTACCATTTCTAAGGGGTTCGTGAGCTCAGAAGCTGAATTCCTTGAACTCCGTTTTTTGGCGTCTGTTTCCTGCTCATCTTGGCCCAAATTCGTAATTTGGGCCTAACTCCTAGCACGGACATCAGAATTGAGCGATTCAAAATCCTGAAATGTTATTTTTACCATTTCTAATGTGCACGTGTGCTCAGAAGCTGAATTCCTTCAACTTTGTTTTTTTGCGCCTGTTTCCTGCTCATCTTGGCCCAAAATCGTAATGTGGGTCTAACTCCTAGCTCGGACATCAGAATTGAGCGATTCAAAAGCCTGAAATATTTTTAACCATTTATAAGGGATTTGTGAGCTCAGAAGCTGAATTTCTTGAAGTCCGATTTTTCGCGTCTGTTTCATGCTCATCTTGGCCCAAAATCGTAATTTGGGCCTAACTCGTAGCTCGGACATCAGAATTGAGCGATTCAAAAGCCTGAAATGTTTTTTTTACCATTTATAAGGGGTTCGTGAGCTCAGAAGCTGAATTTCTTGAAGTTCGATTTTTCGCATCTGTTTCATGCTCATCTTGGCCCAAAATCGTAATTTGGGCCTAACTCCTAGCTCGGACATCAGAATTAAGCGATTCAAAAGCCTGAAATGTTTTTTTACCATTTATAACGGGTTCGTGAGCTTAGAAGCTGAATTTGGTGAAGTCAGATTTTTCGCGTCAGTTTCCTGCTCATCTTGGCCCAAAATCGTAATTTGGGCCTTACTCCTAGCTCGGACATCAGAATTGAACGATTCCAATGACTGGCGTCTTTTTTTTACCATTTCTAAGGGGTTCGTGAGCTCAGAAGCTGAATTTCTTGAACTCCGTTTTTTTGCGTCTGTTTCCTATGCATCTTGGCCGAAAATCGTAATGTTATTCTAACTCCTAGCTCGGACATCAGAATTAAGCGATTCAAAAGCCTAAAATGTTTTTTTTACCATTTATAAGGGGTTCGTGAGCTTAGAAGCTGAATTTCTTGAAGTCCGATTTTTCGCGTCTGTTTCCTGTTCATCTTGGCCCAAAATCGTAATTTGGGCCTAACTACTAGCTCGGACATCAGAATTGAGCGATTCCAATGACTAACATGTTTTTTTTACCATTTTTAAGGGGTTCGTGAGCAGGGAAGCTGAATTCCTTGAACCCCGTTTTTTTTTCGTTTGTTTCTACTCAACTTGGCCCAAAATCATAATGTGGGTCTAACCCGTAGCTCGGACATCAGAATTTAGCGATTCAAAAGCCTAAAATGTTTTTCTTACCATTTATAAGGGATCGTGAGCTCAGAAGCTCAATTTCTTGAAGTCCGATTTTTCGTGTCTGTTCATGCTCATCTTGGCCCAAAATCGTAATTTGGACCTAACTCCTAGCTCGGACATCAGAATTGAGCGATTCCAAAGACTGACATGTTTTTTTACCATTTCTAAGGGGTTCGTGAGCTCAGAAGCTGAATTCCTTGAACTCCGTTTTTTGGCGTCTGTTTCCTGCTCATCTTGGCCCAAAATCGTAATTTGGGCCTAACTCCTAGCACGGACATCAGAATTGAGCAATTCAAAAGCCTGAAATGTTTTTTTTACCATTTCTAAAGGGTTCGTGAGCTTAGAAGCTGAATTTGTTGAAGTCCGATTTTTCGCGTCTGTTTCCTGCTCATCTTGGCCCAAAATCGTAATTTGGGCCTAACTCCTAGCTCGGACATTAGAATTGAGCAATTCCAATGACTGGCATGTTTTTTTTACCATTTCTAAGGGGTTCGTGAGCTCAGAAGCTGAATTCCTTGAACTGCTTTTTTTTGCGTCTGTTTCCTGCTCAACTTGGCCCAAATTCGTAATTTTGGCCTAACTCCAAGCACGGACATCAGAATTTAGCGATTCAAAAGCCTGAAATGTTTTTTTACCATTTCTAAGGTGTTCAGGAGCTTCGAAGCTGAATTCCTTGAACTTTGTTTTTTTTGTGCCTGTTTGCTGCTCATCTTGGCCCAAAATCGTAATGTGGGTCTAACTCCTAGCTTGGACATCAGAATTGAGCGATTCAAAAGCCTGAAATGTTTTTTTACCATTTATAAGGGTTCGTGAGCTCAGAAGCTGAATTTCTTGAAGTCCGATTGTTCACGTCTGTTTCATGCTCATCTTGGCCCAAAATCGTAATTTGGGCCTAACTCGTAGCTCGGACATCAGAATTTTGCGATTCCAATGACTGACATGTTTTTCTTTACCATTTCAAAGGCATTCGTGAGCTTAGAAAATGAATTCCTTGAACTCCGTTTTTTTGGCGTCTGTTTCCTGCTCATCTTAGCCCAAATTCGTAATTTGGGCCTAACTCCTAGCACGGCCATCAGAATTTAGCGATTCAAAAGCCTGAAATGTTATTTTTACCATTTGTTATGTGTTCGTGAGCTCAGAAGCTGAATTCCTTCAATTCTGTTTTTTTGCGCCGGTTTCGTGCTCATCTTGTCCCAAAACCGTAATGTGGGTCTAACTCCTAGCTCGGACATCAGAATTGAGCGATTCAAAAGCCTGAAATATGTTTTTACCACTTATAAGGGGTTCGTGAGCTCCAGAAGCTGAATTTCTTGAAGTCCGATTTTTCGCGTCTGTTTCATGCTCATCTTGGCCCAAAATCGTAATTTGGGCCTAACTCCTAGCTCGGACATCAGAATTGAGCAATTCAAAAGCCTGAAATGTTTTTTTTACCATTTATAAGGGGTTCGTGAGCTCAGAAGCTGAATTTCTTGAAGTCCGATTTTTCGCGTCTGTTTCATGCTCATCTTGGCCCAAAATCGTAATTTGGGCCTAACTCCTAGCTCGAACATCAGAATTAAGCGATTCAAAAGCCTGAAATATTTTTTTACCATTTATAACGGGTTCGTGAGCTTAGAAGCTGAATTTGTTGAAGTCCGATTTTTCGCGTCTGTTTCATGCTCATCTTGGCCCAAAATCATAATTTGGGCCTAACTCCTAGCTCGGACATCAGAATTGAGCGATTCAATGACTGACATGTTTTTTTTACCATTCTAAGGGGTTCGTGAGCTCAGAAGCTGAATTCCTTGAACTCCGTTTTTTGGCGTCTGTTTCCTGCTCATCTTGGCCCAAAATCGTAATTTGGCCCTAACTCCTAGCACGGACATCAGAATTGAGCAATTCAAAAGCCTGAAATGTTTTTTTACCATTTCTAAAGGGTTCGTGAGCTTAGAAGCTGAATTTGTTGAAGTCCGATTTTTCGTGTCTGTTTCCTGCTCATCTTGGCCCGAAATCGTAATTTGGGCCTAACTCCTAGCTCGGACATCAGAATTGAGCAATTCCAATGACTGACATGTTTTTTTTTACCATTTCTAAGGGGTTCGTGAATTCAGAAGCTGAATTCTTTGAACTCCTTTTTTTTGCGTCTGTTTCCTGCTCAACTTGGCCCAAAATCGTAATTTGGGCCTAGCTCCTTGCACGGACATCAGAATTTAGCGATTCAAAAGCCAGAAATGTTTTTTTTTTACCATTTCTAAGGTGTTTGAGCTCAGAAGCTGAATTCCTTGAACTCTGTTTTTTTGCGCCTGTTTCCTGCTCATCTTGGCCCAAAATCGTAATGTGGGTCTAACTCCTAGCTCGGACATCAGAATTGAGCGATTCAAAAGCCTAATTGTGTTACTTATAAGGGTTCGTGAGCTCAGAAGCTGAGTTTCTTGAAGTCCGACTTTTCGCGTCTGTTTCATGCTCATCTTGGCTCAAAATCGTAATTTTGGCCTAACTCGTAGCTCGGACATCAGAATTTAGCGATTCCAATGACTGACATGTTTTTCTTTACCATTTCTAAGGGGTTCGTGAGCTCAGAAGCTGAATTCCTTGAACTCCGTTTTTTGGCGTCTGTTTCCTGCTCATCTTGGCCCAAAATCGTAATTTGGGCCTAACTCCTAGCTCGGACATCAGAATTGAGTGATTCAAACACCTGAAAATGTTTTTTTACCATTTCTAAGGGGTTCGTGAGCTCAGAAGATGAATTTCTTGAAGTACGATTTTTCACGTCTGTTTCGTTCTCATCTTGGCCCAAAATCGTAATTTGGGCCTAACTCCTAGCTCGGACATCAGAATTGAGCGATTCAAAAGCATGAAATGTTTTTTTTTACAATTTCTAAGGGGTTCGTGAGCTGAGAAGCTTTATTCCTTGCAGTACGATTTTTCGCGTCTGTTTCTTGCTTATACATATAAATCGTAATTTGGCCCTAACTCCTAGCTTAAACATCAGAATAAAGCAATTCCAATGACTGACATGTTTTTTTAGCATTTCTGAGGAAAACGTTAGCTCAGAAGTTGGATTCCTTGATGTCCGATTTTTCGTGTCTGTTTCGTGCTTATATGGAACCAAAATCGTAATTTGGGACTAACTCCTAGCTCGGACATCATAATTGAGCGATTCAAATGCCTGAAATGTTTTTTTTACCATTTCTAAGGGGTTCGTGAGCTCAGAAGCTGAATTACTTGAACTCCTTTTTTTTGCCTCTGTTTCCTGCTCATCTTGGCCCAAAATTGTAATTTGGGGTAACTCCTAGCTCGGACATCAGAATTGACATAAAACTGAAATGTTTTTTTTTTACCATTTCTAAAGGGTTGGTGAGCTTAGAAGCTGAATTTCTTGAAGTCCGATTTTTCGCGTCTGTTTCATGCTCATCTTGGCCCAAAATCGTAATTTTGGCCTAACTCCTAGCTCGGACATCAGAATTGAGCGATTCAAACACCTGAAAATGTTTTTTTACCATTTCTAAGGGGTTCGTGAGCTCAGAAGATGAATTTCTTGAAGTCCAATTTTTCGCGTCTGTTTCGTGCTCATCTTGGCCCTAAATCGTAATTTGGGCCTAACTCCTAGCTCGGACATCAGAATTGAGCGATTCAAAACCCTGAAATGTTTTTTTAACATTTCTAAGGGGTTCGTGAGCTCAGAAGCTGAATTTGTTGAAGTCCGATTTTTCGCGTCTGTTTCCTTCTCATCTTGGCCCAAAATCGTAATTTGGGCCTAACTCCTAGCTCAGACATCAAAATTGAGCGATTCAAAAGCCTGAAGTGTTTTTTTACCATTTCTAAGGGGTTCGTGAGCTGAAAAGCTGAATTTCATTCTGTCCATATTTTTCGCGTCTGTTTCCGCCTCATTTTGGCCCAAAATCGTAATTTGGGCCTTATTCCTAGCCCGGACATTAGAATTGAGCGATTGCAATGACTGGCATGTTTTTTTTTACCATTTCTAAGTGGTTCGTGAACTCAGAACCTGAATTCGTTGAACTCCGGTTTTTTGTGTTTTTTCCTTCTCCTCTTGGCGCAAAATCGTAATTTTGGCCTGACTCCTAGCTCGGAAATAAGAACTGAGCGATTTAAAAGCCTGAAATGTTTTTTTTACCATTAATAAGGGGTTCGTGATCTCAGAAGCTGAATTCGTTTAAGTCCGATTTTTTGCGTCTGTTTCCTCCTCATCTTGGCCCAAAATCGTAATTTGGGCCTAACTCCTAGCTCGGACATCAGAATTGAGCGATTCCAATGACTGACATGTTTTTATTTACCATTTCTAAGGGGTTCGTGAGCTCAAATGCTGAATTTCTTGATGTCCGATTTTTCGCGTCTGTTTCATGCTCATCTTGGCCCAAAATCGTAATTTGGGCCTAACTCGTAGCTCGGACATCAGAATTGAGTGATTCAAAAGCCTGAAATGTTTTTTTTACCATTTATAAGGGGTTCGTGAGCTCAGAAGCTGAATTTCATGAAGTCTGATTTTTCGCGTCTGTTTCATGCTCATCTTGGCCCAAAATCGTAATTTGGGCCTAACTCGTAGCTCGGACATCAGAATTGAGCGATTCAAAAGCCTGAAATGTTTTTTTATAATTTCTAAGGTGTTTGTGAGCACAAAAGCTGAATTCCTTGAACTCCGTTTTTTTGCGCCTGTTTCCTGCTCATCTTGGCCCAAAATCGTAATGTGGGTCTAACTCCTAGCTCGGACATCAGAATTAAGCTATTCAAAAGCCTGAAATGTTTTTTTTTACCATTTATAACGGGTTCGTGAGCTCAGAAAGAGAATTTCTTAAAGTTCGATTTTTCGCGTCTGTTTCATGCTCATCTTGGCCCAAAATCGTAATTTGGGCCTTACTCCTAGCTCGGACATCAGAATTGAGCGATTCAAAAGCCTGAAATGTTTTTTTACCATTTCTAAGGGGTTCGTGAGCTCAGAAGCTGAATTTCTTGAAGTCCGATTTTTCGCGTCTGTTTCATGCTCATCTTGGCCCAAAATCGTAATTTGGGCCTAACTCGTAGCTCGGACATCAGAATTGAGCGATTCAAAAGCCTGAAATGTTTTTTTTTACCATTTATAAGGGGTTCGTGAGCTTAGAAGCTAAATTTCTTGATGTCCGATTTTTCGCGTCTGTTTCATGCTCATCTTGGCCCAAAATCGTAATTTGGGCCTAACTCGTAGCTCGGACATCAAAATTGAGCGATTCAAAAGCCTGAAATATTTTTTTCCATTTATAAGGGGTTCGTGAGCTCAGAAGCTGAATTTCTTGAAGTTTGATTTTTCGCGTTTGTTTCATGCTCATCTTGGCCCAAAATCGTAATTTGGGCCTAACTCGTAGCTCGGACATCAGAATTGAGCGATTCAAAAGCCTGAAATGTTTTTTTTTTTACCATTTCTAAGGGGTTCGTGAGCTCAGAAGCTGAATTCCTTGAACTCCATTTTTTTTTTGCGTCTGTTTCCTGCTCATCTTGGCCCAAAATCGTAATTTGGGCCTAACTCCTAGCTCGGACATCAAAATTGAGCGATTCAAAAGCCTGAAATGTTTTTTTTTACCATTTCTAAAGGGTTCGTGAGCTCGGAAGCTGAATTTCTTGAAGTCCGATTTTTCGCGTCTGTTTCCTGCTCATCTTGGCCCAAAATCGTAAATTGGGACTAACTCCAAGCCTGAACATCAGAATTGAGCGATTCAAAAGCCTCAAATGGTTTTTACCATTTTTAACGGGTTCGTGAGCTCTGAAGCCGAATTTTTTTAGGTTTGATTTTTCGCGTATGTTTCATGCTCATCTTCGCCCTAAATCGTATATTCGGGACTAAATCCTTGCTCGGACATCAAAATTGAGAGATTCCAAAGTCTGGCATGTTTTTTTTACCATTTCTAAGGGGTTCGTGAGCTCAGAAGTTGAATTTCTTGAAGTCCGATTTTTCGCGTGTGTTTCTTGCTCAACTTGGCCAAAAATCGTAATTTGGGGCTCACTCCTAGCTCGGACATCAAAATTGAGTGATTCAAAAGCCTGAGATGTTTTTTTACCATTTCTAAGGGCTTTGGGAGCCCAAAAGCTGAATTCGTTGAAGTGTTATTTTTTGCGTCTGTTTCGTGCTCATTTGCAACCAAAATCGTAATTGGGCCTAACTCCTAGCTCGGACATCAGAATTGAGCGAGACAAATGCCTGAAATGTTTTTTTACCATTTCTAAGGGGTTCTTGAGCTTAGAAGCTGAATTCCTTAAACTCCGTTTTTTTTTTGCGTCTGTTTCCTCCTCATCTTGGCCCAAAATCGTAATTTGGGCCTAACTCCTAGCCCGGACATCAGAATTGAGCGATTCAAAAGCCTGAAATGTTTTTTTACCATTTCTAAGGGGTTCGTGAGCTCAGAAGCTGAATTCCTTGAACTTCATTTTTTTTTTGCGTTTGTTTCCTGCTCATCTTGGCCCAAAATCGTAATTTGGGCCTAACTCCTAGCTCGGACATCAGAATTAGGCGATTCAAAAGCCTGAAATGTTTTTTTACCATTTCTAAAGGGTTCGTGAGCTCAAAAGCTGAATTTTTTGAAGTCCGATTTTTCGCATCTGTTTCCTGCTCATCTTGGCCCAAAATCGTAAATTGGGCCTAACTCCAAGCCCGGACATCAAAATTGAGCGATTCAAAAGCCTCAAATGTTTTTTTTACCATTCTTAACGGGTTCGTGAACTCTGAAGCTGAATTTGTTTAAGTCTGATTTTTCGCGTATGTTTCATGCTCATCTTCGCCCAAAATCGTAATTCGGGACTAAATCCTTGCTCGAACATCATAATTGAGCGATTCCAAAGACTGGCATGTTTTTTTTACCATTTCTAAGGGGTTCGTGAGCTCAGAAGCTGAATTCGTTAAAGTCCGATTTTTCGCGTTTGTTTCATGCTCAACTTGGCCCAAAATCGTAATTTGGTGCTAACTCCTAGCTCCGACATCAAAATTGAGTGATTCAAAAGCCTGAGATGTTTTTTTACCATTTCTAAGGGCTTTGGGAGCCCAAAAGCTGAATTCGTTGAAGTGTTATTTTTCGCGTCTGTTTCGTGCTCATTTGCAACCAAAATCGTAATGGGGCCTAACTCCTAGCTCGGACATCAGAATTGAGCGAGTCAAATGCCTGAAATGTTTTTTTTGCCATTTCTAAGGGGTTCTTGAGCTCAGAAGCTGAATTCCTTGAACTCCATTTTTTTGCGTCTGTTTCCTCCTCATCTTGGCCCAAAATCGTAATTTGGGCCTAACTCCTAGCTCGGACATCATAATTGAGCGATTCAAAAGCCTGAAATGTTTTTTTTACCATTTCTAAGGGGTTCGTGAGCTCAGAAGTTGAATTTCTTGAAGTCCGATTTTTCGCGTCTGTTTCCTGCTCATCTTGGCCCGAATTCGTAATTTGGGCCTAACTCCTAGCTCGGACATCAGAATTGAGTGATTCAAACACCTGAAATGTTTTTTTACCATTTCTAAGGGGTTCGTGAGCTCAGAAGATGAATTTCTTAAAGTCCGATTTTTCACGTCTGTTTCGTTCTCATCTTGGCCCAAAATCATAATTTGGGCCTAACTCCTAGCTCGGACATCAGAATTGAGCGATTCAAAAGCGTGAAATGTTTTTTTTTACAATTTCTAAGGGGTTCGTGAGCTGAGAAGCTTTATTCCTTGCAGTATGATTTTTCGCGTCTGTTTCTTGCTTATAAAGTCATAAAATCGTAATTTGGCCCTAACTCCTAGCTTGAACATCAGAATAAAGCAATTCCAATGACTGACATGTTTTTTTAGCATTTCTGAGGAAAACGTTAGCTCAGAAGTTGGATTCCTTGATGTCGATTTTTCGCGTCTGTTTCGTGCTTATTTGGAACCAAAATCGTAATTTGGGACTAACTCCTAGCTCGGACATCATAATTGAGCGAGTCAAATGCCTGAAATGTTTTTTTACCATTTCTAAGGGGTTCGTGAGCTCAGAAGCTGAATTACTTGAACTCCGTTTTTTTTGCGTCTGTTTCCTGCTCATCTTGGCCCAAAATTGTAATTTGGGCGTAACTCCTAGCTCGGACATCAGAATTGAGCGATTCAAAAGCCTGAAATGTTTTTTTTATCATTTCTAAAGGGTTGGTGAGCTCAGAAGCTGAATTTCTTGAAGTCCGATTTTTCGCGTCTGTTTCATGCTCATCTTGGCCCAAAATTGTAATTTTGGCCTAACTCCTAGCTCGGACATCAGAATTGAGCGATTCATACACCTGAAAATGTTTTTTTACCATTTCTAAGGGGTTCGTGAGCTCAGAATCCTAATTTCTTGAAGTCCGATTTTTCGCGTCTGTTTCCTTCTCATCTTGGCCCAAAATCGTAATTTGGGCCTAACTCCTAGCTCGGACATAAAAATTGAGCGATTCAAAAGCCTGAAGTGTTTTTTTTACCATTTCTAAGGGGTTCGTGAGCTGAAAAGCTGAATTTCATTCTGTCCGTATTTTTCGCGTCTGTTTCCGCCTCATTTTGGCCCAAAATCGTAATTTGGGCCTAACTCCTAGCCCGGACATTAGAATTGAGCGATTGCAATGACTGGCATGTTTTTTTTTTCCATTTCTAAGTGGTTCGTGAACTCAGAACCTGAATTCGTTGAACTCCCTTCTCCTCTTGGCGCAAAATCGTAATTTTGGCCTGACTCCTAGCTCGGAAATAAGAACTGAGCGATTTAAAAGCCTGAAATGTTTTTATACCATTAATAAGGGGTTCGTGATCTCAGATGCTGAATTCGTTTAAGTCCGATTTTTTGTGTCTGTTTCCTCCTCATCTTGGCCCAAAATCCTAATTTGGGCCTAACTCCTAGCTCGGACATCAGAATTGAGCGATTCCAATGACTGACATGTTTTTATTTACCATTTCTAAGGGGTTCGTGAGCTCAAAAGCTGAATTTCTTGAAGTCCGATTTTTCGCGTTTGTTTCATGCTCATATTGGCCCATAATCGTAATTTGGGCCTAAGTCGTAGCTCGGACATCAGAATTGAGCGATTCAAAAGCCTGAAATGTTTTTTTTACCATTTATAAGGGGTTCGTGAGCTCAGAAGCTGAATTTCTTGAAGTCTGATTTTTCGCTTCTGTTTCATGCTCATCTTGGCCCAAAATCGTAATTTGGGCCTAACTCGTAGCTCGGACATCAGAATTGAGCGATTCAAAAGCCTGAAATGTTCTTTTATAATATCTATGGTGTTTGTGAGATAAGAAGCTGAATTCCTTGAACTCCGTTTTTTTACGCCTGTTTCCTGCTCATCTTGGCCCAAAATCGTAATGTGGGTCTAACTCCTAGCTCGGACATCAGAATTGAGCTATTCAAAAGCCTGAAATGTTTTTTTTTACCATTTATAAGGGGTTCGTGAGCTCAGAAAGAGAATTTCTTGAAGTCCGATTTTTCGCGTCTATTTCATGCTCATCTTGGCCCAAAATCGTAATTTGGTCCTAACTCGTAGCTCGGACATCAGAATTGAGCGATTCAAAAGCCTGAAATGTTTTTTAACCATTTATAAGGGTTTCGTGACCTCAGAAGCTGAATTTCTTGAAGTCCGATTTTTCGCGTCTGTTTCATTCTCATCTTGGCCCAAAATCGTAATTTGGGCCTAACTCCAAGCCCGTACATCAGAATTGAGCGATTGCAATAACTGACATGTTTTTATTTACCATTTCTAAGGGGTTCGTGAGCTCAGAAGCTGAATTTCTTGAAGTCCGATTTTTTGCGTCTGTTTCCTGCTCATCTTGGCCCAAAATCGTAATTTGGGCCTAACTCCTAGCTCGGACATCAGAATTGAGCGATTCCAATGACTGACATGTTTTTATTTACCATTTCTAAGGGGTTCGTGAGCTCAGAAGCTGAATATCTTGAAGTCCGATTTTTCGCGTCTGTTTCCCGCTCATTTTGGCCCAAAATCGTAATTTAGGCCTAACTCTTAGCTTGGACATCAAAATTGAGCGATTCCAACGGCTGACATGTTTTTATTTACCATTTTTAAGGGGTTCGTGAGCTCAGAAGTTTCTTGAAGTCCTATTTTTCGCGTCTGTTTCCTACTCATCTTGGCCCAAAATCGTAATTTGGGCCTAACTCTTAGCTCGGACATCAGAATTGAGCGATTCAAAAGTCTAAAATGTTTTTTTACCATTTCTAACGGATTCGTTTACTCATAAGCTGAATTGCTTGAAGTCCGATTTTCGCGTCTGTTTCTTGCTCATCTTGGCCACAAATCGTAATTTGGGCCTAACTCCTAGCCCGGACATAGGAATTGAAAGATTCCAATGATTGACATGTTTTTTTACCATTTCTAAGGGGTTCGTGAGCTCAGAACCTGAATTCGTTGAACTCCGTTTTTTTTCGTCTGTTTCCTGCTCATCTTGGCCCAAAATCGTAATTTTGGCCTTACTCCTAACTCGGACATCAGAACTGAGCGATTCAAAAGGCTGACAAGTTTTTTAACCATTTCTAAGGGGTTCGTGAGCTCAAAAGCTGAATTCGTTTAAGTCCGATTTTTCGCGTCTGTTTCCTCCTCATCTTGGCCCAAAATCGTAATTTGGGCCTAACTCCTAGCTCGGACATCAGAATTGAGCGATTCCAATGACTGACATGTTTTTATTTTTACCATTTCTAAGGGGTTCGTGAGCTTAGAAGCTGAATTCCTTGAACTCCGTTTTTTTGCGTCTGTTTCCTGTTCATCTTGGCCCAAAATCGTAATTTGGGCCTAACTCCTAGCTCGGACATCAGAATTGAGCGATTCCAATGACTTACATGTTTTTTTTTTTTACCATTTCTAAGGGGTTCGTGAGCTCAGAAGCTGAATTCCTTGAACTCCATTTTTTTTGCGTCTGTTTCCTACTCATCATGGCCCAAAATTGTAAGTTGGGCCTACCTCCTAGCTTGGACATCAGAATTGAGCAATTCAAAAGCCTGAAATTTTTTTTTACCATTTCTAAGGGGTTCGTGAGCTCAGAATCCTAATTTCTTGAAGTCCGATTTTTCGCGTCTGTTTCCTACTCATCTTGGCCCAAAATCGTAATTTGGGCCTAACTCCTAGCTTGGACATCATAATTGAGCGATTCAAAAGCCTGAAATTTTTTTTACCAATTCTAACGGGTTCGTGAGTTCGGAAGCTGAATTTGTTGAAGTCCGATGAGTATTCCTGTCCTATACTCACCTCCTCCATGATTTTAGCATATTGTAATTTGTCCCTCCTGCTAGTAGCCTGATCCGGTTTTATCGTTCTACCTTTGGGTTTCACAATTTTTGCTAAACATGTCTCCCCCCCAATATTTGAAATCCCATTTTAATTGGATCCAAATAGGTAATACACTTATGTTCTCCTTGCATATATCTATGTCAGTTGTCCATGGTTTCACCACCATAGGTTTGCTGTCAAAGAAAAGAGTGTTACCAGCACGTACATGGGAGGATTCACCACCATAGGTTTGCTATTTTATCTATGCCACAATTCCTCCATATGCTCCTAAAATAAACCTCCATTACAAGTACGGGAGGATTCGCCCCAATCCCATAACAATAAACTGCTGAATTCTGGAAGTCAATCTCCTTTTGCACATCCTCCATTTCAATCTTCACAACATTCAGATTTTCATTTTCAGGCAAAAATAATATTGGGACTAGTTCAATATTACCTTCTATTCAACGACTCTGTTGCTGATTAATCTTTTCTCCCGATTTCTGGATGGTCTCCATCCAGTCTGAAAAGTTCTCTCTAAGCATTGATTGTTGTTACAATGAACTCAATGAAGCTCAGGGAGATAGGATTTCATTTCGATAGTCCTCTGGTTCCTCTTCATCATCCTCAATCACCATTTCCTCGATACCCATAACTTCATCAACTAAACGAACTTTCTTTGCCTAAGATTCAGAAGGTCCCTTTCCCGGTATAATGATTAAGTTTGCCTAATTTGCCTTCTGCTTTACTCTAGACTTCCTTGCCATGGCAGCTACGTAGTTTCTACGCAGAGAAATATCTAAAGAGAGAAGCGCGCAAACTTTTTTTTCACTTCTTTGGATGTAGATGTTTTGTACACAACAATGGTAAAGATAACTTAAGAAAATTTGATGCAAGAAGTGATGAGGCAGTATTTATTGTATATGATATAAACTCTAAAGCCTATAGAGTGTATAAAAAAGAATAATGTGTGTCGAGGAGAGTGTCCACATTATCTTTGATGAAACTAACTCTCTGCAGGAAACATGTTATGATAATGACTTTGAGATTGGATTGACTCGACCTGAAGAGTCAATCAACTTTGATGAGGAACTAACTCCTGCAGGTACTAACAGAAAGCATCTTCCTAAAGAAGAGATGAAGGTTCCTGATCCTAATCCTCAGGGGAAACAGGCAGATGAAGGAACTCTTGGTGAAGAAGCACATGAAGAAGAACTGGATCCAGAGAATGAATCAACTGAAGAACCTCAAGCAGAAGGAACAGGAACAAGAAGGTTTGATCCAAAACCTTGGAAGCACCTAAACTCTCATCCACTGGAGTTGATCATAAGTGATACTGAGAAGGAAACTCAAACAAGATCCTAGCTCAAAAACTTATGTGCATTCCAAGCCTTCTGGTCCATGACAGAATCTCGAGGTCATGATGAAGCCCTACTAGAGTTTGACTGGATAAATGCCATGCAAGAGGAACTGAATGAGCTCAAGAGGAACAAGATCTGGCATCTTGAGACCAAGCCTAAGAACCAAGAGGTAATTAGACTGAAATAGGTCTTCAGGAACAAGCTTGATTAGCATGGAACAATCATAAGGAACAAAGCCAGATTTGTGGCTAAAGGGTATAATCAACAAGAAGGTATTGATTTCGATGAAACCTTTGCTCTTGTTGCTAGAATAGAAGCCATTAAATTTTGATTGCATTTGTTGCATTTATGGGGTTTAGGTTGTACCAAACGGACATTAAATGTGATTTCTTTAGTCGAGATTTAATGGAAGACGTCTATATGGAATAACCTCCCGGATTTATAAACCCTGATGTTCCAAACCAAGTCTATAAGCTAGATTAAGCTCTTTATGGGCTGAAACAAGCTCCTAGATCTTGGTATGAAAGACTTTCAAAATTCTTACTTTCTCATGAGTTTAAAAGAGGCAATGTTGATAGGACCCTGTTCCTTCGAGCTAAAGGAATAAACATTCTAGTAGTACAAATTTATGTAGATCTAGATGATATAATTTTTGGTGCTACTAATGAATCTCTTTGCAAGGAATTTGCTGATCTAATGAGTAGTGAATTTGAGATGAGTATGATGGGAGAATTGAACTTCTTTCTTGGTTTGCGAATCAAGCAAACTGAAAGAGGAACAATGATCCATTAGCAAAAATATATGAAGAAACTATTGAAGAAGTATGGACATGAACACGCTAAGACTAACCGTACTCTTATAGGAACAAGAACAAGGTTGGATGAGGATCAAAGTGGTAAAGTTGTAGATCAGAAAAAATATAGAGGTATGATTGGATCTTTACTTTATCTAAGTGCTAGTAGAGCTGAATTTCGTTTAGTGTTGGCTTGTGTGCTAGATTCTAGTCAAATCCAAAGGAATCTCATTTGACAGCAGTCAAAAGAATTCTTAGATATTTAAAAGAAAGTGATGATCTTTATTTGTTCTATCCTCGGAGTGACACATTTGATCTAGTTAGCTACTCTGATGATGACTATGATGGGGACTTGGTAAATCGCAAAAGCACTTTTGGAATTGCTTAGTTCCTAGGAACAAGCTTAGTTTCTTGGAGTTCAAAGAAACAAAACACTGTTGCACTCTCAACAGCTGAGGCCGAGTATGTAGCAGTAGTTGCTTGTTGTTCCTAGGTATTGTGGATCGGATCAAATAACAGGTACGCGACTGTTGCATTGAATATAAGTGTGTTCCTATTTATATGATAACACTAATGCATTATGTATTTCCCAGGATCCAGTACATCATTCGAGGGTCAAGCATATTCATATTAGACATCATTTCTTGAAGGACTATGTTGATAAAGGTCTTGTAAAAGTAGAGTTCTGCCCTACTGAGAATCAAATTGCAGATATCTTGACCAAGCCTCTTTCTAGAGATAGATTTGAAAAGATTCGCTTGGAACTAGGGATGATCAGAAAAATATGAAAATGTCATTATATCTATCTCCCTAAGTAATATTCATTACTAAGTGTCTCCTGTAATTTTAAGGAATTTTATTCATACCTTAGTTAAGGTTGAGAACTCACATTAGTCTTATAATATTTCTCATAGTGTCTTCACTAGTACTTTGAGAATAATACAATACTTGTACAACTTAGTAAGAAGGTATCACAAGCATGAGTTCAAATATTCTTAATTCTTTTTCTTTCTTTTATTTTTTTTCTTTTCTAATAATTTTGTATTTTATTTTATTTTTCTGAATTTCCATTTTCTTATTCACATTTCATACGTTGCATTTGTTCAAATATTTAAATGCATGCCCTTTCGAAAAATTGAATGTCTACGAAAAAGGGAAATCACCACAATAAATGAACCCTGTTGAAACACGCATAAAAGCCCCCTTCATAAACACTTCCCTCCATCCCATCATTACTCGCGCTACTATTCACTCTCAAAATCCCATCACACCCGAAATTGCTCATCTACTCTCTCTCTCTTTCTCAAAACTATAATCTCCATGGCACCAAAGCGTTCAAGCACCAAAAGTATTCCTCTTCCACAAGAGAAAACTCCTATAGTGAAGTATGATGAGAGCGAAAATGAAACAGAGGTCTCAAGCCAAGAATCCTCTACATGCAAGGAAAAATCACTGGAATCGGAACTTTCTTCCAAGCAATTGGAAGATGAAATTGAGGAAGAAGAAGTAGAAAGGGAAATTAAAATTCCCACGAAAAGAGGTAAAAAGTCGAAATCCTCAAAATTTTTGATTGGTTTTTGTGTGGATTTGGTTTGGTGCAAGAAAGTTAAATGGACGAAATTTCTTGAAATAGTTAAATTTCAAAAGTGGTTGAGTATCTTATGCGTTGATGAGGGGTTGTATGAAAACGAGATCACCGAATTTTGTTCCAAGTTTGTCAATACCAATGATTTTTGTATAAGTGTTGCTGGGGGTAATCTAGTTCAGTTTGATGAACAAAAACTGAGTGAGTGGTTCCATGTACCTGCTGCTGGGTACAGGGAATATGTGAAGGGGAATGCTAAATTAAATGTGGTTGTGGCCAAGAATGAAATTTTTTTGAAATTTTCTGGTGGCCATCCCTCTGATCTGTCTATGAACCAAAAGGACCTAAACCTTTTCCACAAATTTCTTTTTCAACTAGTTTGGCGGTTCCTTGTTCCTCACACCTCAAAAAGAACCCAAGCAAATCTCCTTGATCTTTCACTCATATATTGCCTAGCCAACAACTTCGTTCCACATAAATCTCCCTGCCCCCTAATCATAACTCACCTTAGTCATTGCATCACCCACAAAATTACCATAATCTTGAAGAAGAGCAAGATTAAACTACCCTCCAAACCCTATTTTTCCCTAGAATTAGAGACTATCTAACCAAAGACACCCTCTCCCGCCTGAGTTTAAGAGTTCATGGGGGTGTGTTGGGCTTTGAGGTTTAAGAGGTAAAGGTTAAGGTGGAGAAGGAGTTTGAGCCTGGTGGCAAGAAAAAGAGAGAAAAGGAAGTGGGATATGGGGTCTAGCAGTCTGTCAGGAAGAGCCAGAGACTGGCTGAACCTAGGAGGAACCCAGTCAGTGGGATCATGATTAATCTGGAGGAGGATCAAGTTCCTCCAGGAACAACTACTCAAGTTTTGGACTTTCCTCTCCTGTATACTGCTGCGGGTCTTCATGGGTTGCTAAAGGAGATTCAAGCTTCAATTGCTCTACTGGAACTATGGCGCAAGCTTTGGAGGCTCGAATAGCACATCAAGATGTTCAGCATAATCAACTTCTTCATGCTATGAATAAGGGTGCCTCCAACATTTGTACCAAGATCGATACTATTGCTACCTCCTTTCCCATTCATGAGCTTCACTGATCCCATGCCCTCCTTTCCACAAATTTCTTTTTCAACTAGTTTGGCGGTTCCTTGTTCCTCACACCTCAAAAAGAACCCAAGCAAATCTCCTTGATCTTTCACTCATATATTGCCTAGCCAACAACTTCGTTCCACATAAATCTCCCTGCCCCTAACCATAACTCACCTTAGTCTTTGCATCACCCACAAAATTACCATAATCTTGAAGAAGAGCAAGATTAAACTACCCTCCAAACCCTATTTTGCCCTAGAATTAGAGACTATCTAACCAAAGACACCCTCTCCCGCCTGAGTTTAAGAGTTCATGGGGGTGTGTTGGGCTTTGAGGTTTAAGAGGTAATGGTTAAGGTGGAGAAGGAGTTTGAGCCTGGTGGCAAGAAAAAGAGAGAAAAGGAAGTGGGATATGGGGTCAAGCAGTCTGTCAGGAAGAGCCAGAGACTGGCTGAACCTAGGAGGAACCCAGTCAGTGGGATCATGATTGATCTGGAGGAGGATCAAGTTCCTCCAGGAACAACTACTCAAGTTTTGGACTTTCCTCTCCTGTCTACTGCTGCGGGTCTTCATGGGTTGCTAAAGGAGATTCAAGCTTCAATTGCTCTACTGGAACTATGGCGCATGCTTTGGAGGCTCGAATAGCACATCAAGATGTTCAGCATAATCAGCTTCTTCATGCTATGAATAAGGGTGCCTCCAACATTTGTACCAAGATCGATACTATTGCTACCTCCTTTCCCATTCATGAGCTTCACTGATCCCATGCCCTCCTTTCCACAAATTTCTTTTTTCAACTAGTTTGGCGGTTCCTTGTTCCTCACACCTCAAAAAGAACCCAAGCAAATCTCCTTGATCTTTCACTCATATATTGCCTAGCCAACAACTTCGTTCCACATAAATCTCCCTGCCCCTAACCATAACTCACCTTAGTCTTTGCATCACCCACAAAATTACCATAATCTTGAAGAAGAGCAAGATTAAACTACCCTCCAAACCCTATTTTGCCCTAGAATTAGAGACTATCTAACCAAAGACACCCTCTCCCGCCTGAGTTTAAGAGTTCATGGGGTGTGTTGGGCTTTGAGGTTTAAGAGGTAAAGGTTAAGGTGGAGAAGGAGTTTGAGCCTGGTGGCAAGAAAAAGAGAGAAAAGGAAGTGGGATATGGGGTCAAGCAGTCTGTCAGGAAGAGCCAGAGACTGGCTGAACCTAGGAGGAACCCAGTCAGTGGGATCATGATTGATCTGGAGGAGGATCAAGTTCCTCCAGGAACAACTACTCAAGTTTTGGACTTTCCTCTCCTGTCTACTGCTGCGGGTCTTCATGGGTTGCTAAAGGAGATTCAAGCTTCAATTGCTCTACTGGAACTATGGCGCATGCTTTGGAGGCTCGAATAGCACATCAAGATGTTCAGCATAATCAGCTTCTTCATGCTATGAATAAGGGTGCCTCCAACATTTGTACCAAGATCGATACTGTTGCTACCTCCTTTCCCATTCATGAGCTTCACTGATCCCATGCCCTTCTCCCTTAGTTTTTATATATTTTTATTTTGGGCGTGTATATTTTACGAACAATTACATCGCACTTTATTTTGTATTTGTCTTGTGGAAATCACAAGAATTTTAATCTATGTATCTTTCCTTTCTCTATTTTTCATCTTCTTCTCTTTTGTGTTTTTGAACTGTGCTACTGATATGCTACTGCTTTGCTTTACCTGTGTCTGTGTTTTCTACTCTTGGAACCTGTGGATTGGTAATATTTTGAGATACTATGTTAGAGCTACTTGCCTTAATTTAAAGATTGTTGACTCTACTAGTGTTGCAAGTTTCACTACTTACTTTTGATGATGACAAAAAGGGGAAGATGTATTAGCACTTGAAAAATATTTCTGAAACTTTACTTAGTCTCTACTGTGTTTCTTGATGATCTTTGCCCCTGTTCCTAGTCACAGTTTAGTCTTAGAATTTTCAAATAAGTTTTTGAGTGTCTTAAATTTCATAATCTATTATTTCTTTCTTTTTCTTTTCTTAATTTTTGCCAATTATTTGCCATCATAAAAAAGGGGGAATATTATTATTTTCACGGTTTTAATGATGACAAATAATGTTATTAAGTTTAGGAAAATACGTTGAGTCTAGGAAATTAATTGCATAACTTAGAATTAATTTTCATATTGTCTTGAGTGTAATTTATTTAATTATAACTTGTGGAGAAATGGTTATGAGTTGAACCTAGTCAAGTTATTTATATAAATTAGTACATATGCTTGTAATATTATGTGTTATAAATTGCTAACTGAATGTTATGGAATATTATTTTGAATAAAAATAATCTCCATGATATTCGAGAGAGTATATGTTTGTTACCTTCTTGTAGAATGAACGGTTAAAATAAAGGGCATAACAAACCATAACAACCTGAGCTATTGCGAAGGACACTAAATTCAAGCTGCTGTTCCCACTAGTAGAAAAAGTTCAATGTGCGTCGCCCCATTTGCGTCGCACAAACACAGAAACGACGCAGAAATACTATTTGCGTCGCACGCAATGAAGAGTGCGACGCACAACATGGGTCCAAATCATAAAAAGAAGATTTTCATCAGACAGTTTGAAGCACGCGATGCAAACGATCCAACAATGTGCGTCGCACGTGCCCAAGTGTGCGACGCAAATTATTATTTTGCATCGGACCCCAAGCCCATGCGACGCACATCAGTTGGGCCGCCCTCTTAACCTAAAACTTCACTCGTATCTCTTAACCTAAAAATTCAGTTGGACGCACTCGTCTCCCTCTCCTAGCCGCGTCTTTCTCTCTCCCTCTCTCTCTCTCTCTCTCTCTCTCTCTCTCTCTCTCTCTCTCTCTTTCACTCGTCGAAATTCATCATCTCAGGCAACTCGTAGTTCGTTCGCTTTACTTCTAGAAGTTCGTTCGAAGTTCGTTTGAAGTTCGTTTCGTTTCGTTTCGAAATTCATCATCTCAGCATTTCATTTTTTCTTTGGCACCGATGAAATCGATCATCTCATCATCGAAAGCAAAGAAAGCACCGATGAAATTGATCAGGTATTCTTTCTTTTTCTTTATTTTTCTTTATTTTTCTTTGTTTAATCATTTCATTTCGTGTTTTGCATGTGATTCATGGATTTCAATTCAGATCTAAGTTCTATGGAATGAGTTTTATTATCTGATTTTAATATCATTTCATTTTTTTTATATCTGATTTTTTTGTTTATTATTATGGCATTTTTTCCTAGGCTAGGGTTTATTTTTCATATCTAGGATTTTCTTTCAAATTTTCAGTTCTAAAATTCCTTTCTCGTTTTCAGATCTTAAATTTTCGTTTATTTTTCTGATCTAGTCCGATGAAGGTTCTTCCACCACTCGCATTTCACGTCATCTTTATTACTCCCCCTTCTGCACTTCTTCTTCCTTTGAAAGCGAGAAAAAAGAGAAAGTCATTGTCATCTCCGGGTCCACTGGCGCCGTCAAATCACGCCTCGGTCTCGAGCTCGCTAAACGTCTTAATGGTGAAATTATCAGTGCTGACTCTGTTCAGGTTTTTTTTAGTTTTTTTTCAGTTCATTGTAATTTATTGTATATCGATTTTATTGTTGTGAAGTTGTAGATCTGTAATTTTATTTAATTGATTTTCTATAATTTATGTATTTTTTTTATGTAATTATTTCTTTTTCTTTATTTTCTGTAATTTATGTATTCTTTTTTATGTAATTATTTTATTTGATCCTTCAATGGCGTTTGCAACTGCAACAGAGCCTCATTCCATTCATAAGATTAACTTTCTTTTCCCTCTCAAAAAAATTAAATTTTTTTTTTAAAAAAATTACAATTTGTGTCGCACGTACCCCAAGGTGCGACGCAAATCACTCATATGCGTCGCACGCTAGGAGATGTGCGACGCACATTACAGCTCTATGTTGGCTGGGGAGACCCATCTGCGTCGCACCGTATACAACGTGCGACGCAAATAGCTAGTTAATCTGCGTCGTTTTCGCATACGACGCAGATCATTTTTAAGCCATTTGCGTTGAGACCTGTGCCGTCGGACCCAAGTCCGACGCAAATCGACCTTTTTGTACTAGTGTCCTGGATTCTAGGGAGTTAGTTCCTAGAATCTTGGAGAAGTAACCAACTACCCAAGAAGATATATAGCGCATAACAACTAAGTGCTGAGACTGCGGAATGGTGGCTGGATGAACTTGGATTTAGTGGGAAAAACATCGTGGATATTAAGGCTACATCAACGGTTAGATCATGGGTTACTTCTAACAGCCATGTCTGCTTAGTGGAGCAAAAATAGGAGCTGTTGTGGTCTTCTATATATAGCTCAACAATGAACCTGAATAAACTAACACTTTTCGAATTTATTGTAATATCTTATGTGAAAGTTTATTTTCGGTTATTATTACTCTTCAAACAATTATTGTAATACTTTTCGAGTGTGGGTTGAGACAACAAAATCTTGTATTCAAGAGAGAAAAAAGAGAAAGAGAAGACCTCTAGTGAAGTCAAGTGAGGATAGTCACGTGTCCAGGGGGGAACAAGGTGATTGGGAACTGGTTCCTAGAGGAACTAAGTGAGGATAGATTTATAATAAGTTGTATGAACTATTATAAATAAAAGAACAATATTCTTCCTAAAGAATTGAGGAAGAGAACCTTGTTAAAATGATCTTCTTGTGTTCTTCCTTATTGCTACTTCTCTTTATTAGCTTTCCAATTAGTGTATCTGCAAAAATTTTGAAAATCTCCCCAACTACAATTCACCCCCCTCTTGTAGTTGATCTAGTGTTTATACTAGACTAATAAATTATATCTCTTTGATTATCCCTGATTGAGTTAGACTTGTATGTCTGTTATCTTCTATTGAGTTTTAACCTGTTTGTGACTTGTTTAGTAGGTTACTTATGATACATATTACAATGTCCCTTCTTCTAAAATAATTCACCCCCACCCTCACCTGTTTTAGAAGAAGGGACATTATAACACGTATCATAAGTAACTTACTAAATACTTTCTCCGTTTCTTTTTACTTGCAATGGTTTGACTTTTACACTATTCACCAACTCTATATACTTTGTTTATATTTGGTGATTTATAGTTAAGGAAAAACATATTCATGTAGGATCTTGTTCATCTGAATGTATATTTTTCGAATATATACTTTTATAATTTTTATTTATCGGTAATCAAACTTATTGATGGTTGAAATTATGCATTGACAAGCGTGAAAGTCAAATTGTTGCAAGTAAAAAGAAACAGAGGAAGTAAGTCACAAACAGGTTAAAACTCAATAGAAGAAAATAGACATACAAGCCTAACTCAATCTAGGATAATCAAAAGGTGGACTCAAAATCAAAAGACTGCGCAAATGTTGATTTATATAAAATAATTTATCCAAATGTATTAAGTTGATGTGACATGGTAGCATTTAAGGATAAAGTGAAAGTATAACAATTAGATAGAAATGGTCTAAAAAAGAAAGTGTAGTAATCATTTGTAAACAAAGTAGTATAAATAGGACAATTAGCTAAACGTAATATAAATTTCATTCGTACTTGCAAAAATAAAAATAAGACTATACTATTTTATATGAATATTATGAATTTTACAATTGGTTGTGCAAAATATGTATATAGCATGACGCTCATAGATATCGTGGTATTTTCGGATAATATGTTAATAAAAAATTTACGAAAAGCTATTATTAAACTTTATAAATTTTATAAATACGTTGCCATATATTACTTTATTTTCTTTTATATTTTTTTGAAGCTCTCTAGCATAATATTATTAAAATATTATGTCATCAGCAAGCCACATATTATTTTGCACAATTAAGAGTAAAGTTCATGCCAATCATAACAGATACATCACTTCATATTATTTTGCACAAATCAATGAAAATTCAAATTACTTTTAGCCAATTCAAGTAAATATTATTATGTACTATATTGGTGGATTAGTCTCATTATATATTTTTAAAGTATCAGGTATTACTAATTTATAATAATTCAGAATTTAAATATATGATCAAAATAATATGGTGAATTGCATAACGTCAATACGCTAGTTGAGAATGAATTAAAAACGTGATATGGAAAATATAATAAAGGGGAAAATGAAAATGTTGAAGAGAAAGGGAGTATGAATACGGCTAAAGTGACATATATATGTCATATAAAAAGGGACCAAAATTTAACTTTAAAATACAGGGACAAAAAATTTCCTAACTGAATTCCCCTTGTTGGCTCATTCTATCTCATCAACTTCCAACACATTGCAAAAGTTTTATGGAAACAAATAGTCCTATGTTAATATATCAACTATTTATTTAAGAATTGTAACTAGTTATTAGGCTCGGGTTATTCCCCGAGTAAGGAAAATTTTCATTTATTAATATTATTGTAATAGCCTATATTTTAAGCAGGTTTAATAACGACATCATAAATGAGATTTGATAAGTATAATAGCTGATATTTTCAGACACATTTTAGTCAAAGTTAGCTATGTTCATATTAGTAAAGAAATTACTTTGAGAATTATTTTTATCGTCTAAAGTAAGTTCCAAGCACAAATAAGTTAGCATGAATTTTATATAATAGAGACATTGTGTTAAGGATTTTAAGCTTTGAAATAAAGAGAAACCCATTTTTAATTACAAATTATGTCTCCTCACTCATGCTACCTACTCTAGATGCTAGAACATCTCTCTCTCCTTTTCATAACTTCTCAATCAAGTCCCAAAGTGTATTTTTCCCATAGATCAATTATTCTCTTCAAGATTTCAGTTTAATGACCCAAGTGGTTAAGAATTGGGAGAAACCTTAAAACCAAAATAAAACCCCAAACAATAATTTTCTCTCTCCTCTGATTTTATACCCCGTACTGTGCATGCTCAATTTCTGCATTTTGGAGTTGGAATTTGACCAAACTTATTGAATCAAAGTTGTATATCTCGAAAAGTTATTGAACTTAGACCCAAAAATCACTTGATTTGGAGTTCAGAGCTATGAGTTATGGTCTTTGTAAGTTTGGTGTTCCTATCTTCATTTCTCTCTCCTCTGTTTATATTCCGACAATCTGTTTCCTCAATTATCTATAACATGCAATCCAATTTTGCTCTTTGTTTCTGAAACAAAGTTGTAGATCACTTCGAGCTAATGAATTTGAGCACAAAAATCTCTCAATTTGGAGTTCGCAGCTATGAGTTACGCCTTACACAAGTTCAGCACTACTGCTGTACTTTGTGTTGCGCTGCTGCCGTGATTGGCTTGCTTGCCTTGTTGCTGCCATTATTTTGGTATTCCTTTACATATGAAGGTACTAGAATTTTTTGCACGCGATGCGTGCTAGACTTTTTTTTTTCGAAACAGAAACTCGATTTTCTCGGCATAAGAGTCAAAATTTGAACATTAGACATACGAAGTATAATTGTTTTTAGTTGCAAAATTTGATTGGTTTAGTTTCTATCACTTAAGTCTCTCACCATTCCTTTTTTTTTTTTTAGTTTTCAAAGTTAGATTCTATGAATAAAATAGAAAATTTATTGAATTTATTTATGATTTCTAATATTACAATTTTTTAGTTGATTTTTGAATTAAGTACAATACTTCATAAATTGTAAAGAAAGTGGACACTTTGATTTCAAGTCAATTTGTAGTTTGTAAGTGAATTTTTAAGTTTTTGTAAAGTTTTCTCATTTTAGTGATTTGCATAACGTAAATTATGCAATTTTATTGGTATTTTTGTTTGAAGACCCCTTTGATTTGTAACTGAATTTGTAATTTAGAATGAAAAGGGGGTAACATAGTCTCTTCATTCGGGGACACCATAGCCCCCCCTCCCTTATATAATAGAGATATGTTGTACTTTAATTCTTGAATGATATTTTACATAAACTTTTTTACCTTGTTAATTAATCGCTATTATATAATAGAAAAAGATAGGTCTAAATATATGTAAAAGTTTTATTATATATATGAAACACTATAAAAAAGTAAATAATTTTTTTCCTTGTCTATCTTCTAAATTATGATTTCACTACAAATACACCTCTATTTTTTTATCATGGCCCACCATTAATTGTGAATGGTTCTTGAGAATAGTGATTTGTAAGTAAATTTTTGTAAATGTTTTTGTATGTATTGACGTTCTAGGTTATTAGTTTTAATAATTTGTATGTTAATTTTAAGTTTTAATAAAGTAAGCTGATTATTTGAGTGATTTGCGTGATTTTCTCAATTGTATGAGTGATTTGTGTAAAGTATCTTTTTTAAGTGATTTGTGATTGAGTGTTGTAAATTATTATTCGGTAGTTTTCTTTATTGAGTGCCAATTTTGATTTTGACATTCCTTTTGTAATTTAGAAAGAGAAGGGGGGCAAAATAGGCATTTCAAAAGAGGACACCATTGCTCCTCCCTTCCCTTATATAATAGAGATAAGCTAATTTTTCTTAATCCCTCATCTCCTTTATTCCAATTCAAGTGTGGTGCAATTGGATTTTATATTCTGATTTTAGAAATAAACTTGGTTCTCAATTTTGTTATTGATTAGCAAATATAATTATGATAAGAATTGTTAAACTTAAAGATTGAATATTTTATCTTTCTTATTGGATTGAAGCTTCTAATATGAAGTAAGCCTCTTAAGTAAGTTTATAAAAACTGATTTTATAAATTATGTCGTTTGATAATACTCTTTGAAATCAGAATGATGTTAATTAGAGATGGAATTGATGTTGTGAGTTGGATTAGTAGAATGGGTTGTATATAAGAGTTGTGGTGGTTAGTTCATGGAAGAGCTTAGAAAGTATGAGTAATTCAATTTGTTTATCTAAATTGTTGTGAGGATGGTTAATGATTGTTGTTATTGTTTTGAGGTCGTTGTTGGAGTATGTATATGGAGATAATTTATGAAGTTCGAGCTATAGTTGGTTATCCAGAATGTCGAATTATTGGGAATCGTGTAAAGGTACACACATGTCCTTCCACTTTTCAAATATATTATTGATATTTCGATTGATCATATAAACTATATAAGTTGATCTTGATATGTTTTCATAAGTTAAACTTATGTTGTATTAAAAATGTGATTTGTGTACTATATGGTTTCTGAAATACATGTTTATGAGTTTTAAGACAAAGGTAGAACTAAATCGCATGTTAAGTTCTATTGGCTATAAGTTATGTTGTTTTGAGACTCAATAGTATAAATTTGTTTGATGAACCATGTTTTGTGATATGAATAAGGCATGTACATTTGGTTCTAAATGAGAGTTTCACTATATTTTCAATAGTTATAAGTTTGATTCTATGAGTTCAGTGAGTTATATATTAGGGGAATGGATAAGGTTATGAAGCTCAATTATGATTTCAGAAAAGAGTTCGTTTATATATGGTTATAAATGTATAAACTTTATAAGAACATAATACCTGTAAGTTGTTGAGAACCTCGGTATCACATCTTGGTAACATTAATTCTTGTTCAAGTTTCGTGTATGAATTTTTAAGAAATCAATTATGATGTTTGATTACCCATTTCGAAATACATGCATTAGAGGTTGGAAGATATGGGTTTGGAGTTGTGGTTGTAATTTCAGAGTACGCTATAACATGAGTTTTGGAGGACTATTATTTGAGTACGGAAATAACATGTAGTAAACTATGAACTAGAATAGTATGAACTATTATTATAAGGAGAATAAGTTCAGATTAAAAAGGTTACATTATGTCATAGAAGGATAGCAACAAGGACTATTTGAGGAATTTGGGTTTTGTAATATTGGAAAGTTATGTCAAAGGTAGTTGTGGGACAAATTAGTAGATCGAAGAATTATGTTTGAGAATGTTAGTTATTATTTGAAAATGGAGTTGGGTGATTGTGTAAGTTTTGGAGTGCCAACGTCAATTAATGGGTCAGTTGTCGATATAAAAATTATATGGTTCTTAAAGATCAGACGACTATAAAAGTATATATTGGAAGGTATATATATATAGGGAATGAGAAACACTCAAAGTTGTAACATAGAGTTAAATAAATGAGTTTTGTAATAGTGATATCGATATAAAAGGGCTGGAGTGATGGTTTTGGGAAGTATCAGACACTAAATTTGAGTTATGTTGACTAAGTCGAGGGAAGGTGATAACTGAGTTTGGAAAACTTCTATTATGGGTATCAATGAGGAGTGCAAAAGAGCTTAGGAGTCTTATTTTCTAATTGGAGAAGTAAAAATAGGAAATGGGAAGGTGGGAAGAGTATAAAATGTTATGTATAAAAGTCAAGTTAGATATCTAATTATTTGGAAGTGAATTTTGGAAGTTCAACATTAATCTAAGGGTTAATAGAGTGGTTACAATAGCTTTGTGAGTCCAAGAGATGTTATAACCAAAATAAGTATTTGAGACGAAATATTAAATATTGAGGAGTAAGATCTGAAATGTGAAGGTCATATTAGAGAAATAAAGGATCAAGATATGGGTGGTGGTTTAAAAGAATATGAAATAGAGAAGTGTAACTTACAGTATTTAAGTTATGAAAGGTCATATCTGGAATTGGATTAAGTAAGAAAGTTTAAAGGTATAATTTTCTAGTAAGATAAGTAAGATTATGTAAATGGATATTGGGAAAGAAAAATATAAATCTAGATAATAGAGAGCATGGTAATTAAAGTTATATAATGACAATACTAAGCGTATGGTGTTAAGGCTAATATGAGCTTTCAGTACAAATACATGGGGACGTATGGTTGTGAATTATAAATTTAAGAAGGATGAGGACAACGAGTTGAGTATTGGAATGGAGTGAGATATTTTGACTTGCCATAGTAATTGTGGGTGATTTATGATAATGTAATAAGGTTATATTCTGGCAATGAAAGTTCATGTATTGGGAATAAGAAAACCTTTAAGGGGAAAATTCATATCATGAGAATTTTGGAATGATATAGTTTAGATGCTATAAGTTAAAGACGGAAGTCCAGGTACAAAGAGAAACTATTATGATGAAGGGAATTGCCAAATCATGTTAGAGGATACCTTATAGTCTACAAGTAAAATATTACAGGTTAATCGCACGAGCTTAGAATTGGGTCTCGATAATAGTTAATTATCTTATGAGTCTTTGAGAAACATATTTTACATTTTGATTATGTTATGGGTTCGACTGCGGAGAGACATTTGATTTTGAATACGTTTTATGTATATTACTTCCTTGAAAGGAATATTTGAGGTAAGTGAGATTATTTGATATTCGAGTTTGTGTTATTATAAGATTATTGAGGTTCAGGTATTTTGGATATGTTAATTACATTTCAACTTTGTTTTGTTTTATATTAATTTATGGACGGAGGTTTAAGTCGTTGATACACTTTGGAATTGAGTATGCGATACGAATTAAGAACAAGAGTATAATAAGTTTTGAAAGATATAAGTTTGTGTTATTGGGAAAATAAGCATTATGATTTAGCGATTGTTTTATGGGGAAAGTAAACAACATTTATGGAGCGAGATGCTCAATATGTGTTATGGAGCGGGTATTGTTCCTTTGAGTAGTCATGATCCAAAAGTTATTGAGGTTAAGTTTTGGAAATTCCTAATTCGAAGTACCGAGCAGGAAGTTATGTTCATTTTAAGTTCAGTATTTTTGTTGTAATTATTTTGACAAAAGTTCCAAATGTTCTTGTTAACTCAACCCTTTTGGTAAAGTTTAAATGAGCACACTAAGTGCCTATACGACTTTTACAAGCAGTAAAGAATTGATTATTTCCTTATATCTTTACACGTAACTAATATGTGAAATTGTTGACGTAAAACAAAAGATTTCAAAAGAAGATCCAAGTCTTGCAATGATTAGCAACACCATAGTAGTGGTGATTATTTTTCCTCTTCATGGATAAATATGTGTTCTTTGAAACACGTGTGGTATTGATAAATGTGCATTTAAACTATTTATGTAAATAAACTATGGATACAAGTGGGTAAAGGCCGATACCAAATAAGGTACGGTATGAACAACAACCCTTGGAGGATGGGTGATCTCCTTTCGAACCCTCGCTGGGTGGGTGAAGTCCAGCAGATAATAAAAATGGGACATGTCCTGGTTAAGGCTTGCAAGCATAAATATTTAAACGGTGGGGTGACGACCTCCATTAGCTTAGAGACAGTCGGCTCCTTGTGTAAGGAGCCCCTCTCTATTCGTGTTCGCTTTACCCAATGAAATTAAATGCTATCGACCCAAAGGGTTTTTGAATGATCTAAGTGGTGATCTTCATGATAAAAATTCTTACTTTAATACGATTGTGCAAGGATAGTAATCCTGAAATTTTTAAACAAGTACCTTACTTGTGAAGCATACTGAATTCTAGCATGAATTGTATACGAATGGTCTTAAGCCACCAAAATGAGGTTTTGGGATGAGCTTATGTATTTCAACTGTTGTTGAACATTGTCCTTATGGCAAGGAACTTATTATCTGTAGTATATGTATGAGTACTCTTTATTGGACTTTCTAGTTAAGGGTTGCTGGAGTCGTGATAGAAACATTTCTAACTATTTGATTTTAAGTATTTTTGAAGTCTGGGATTGTTCCACTTGATGAGTAATAAACCGCACAACTATATTTTAAGCCACTAAAATGAATTTCTGGTTGGACAGTGTGTGTACTCAGTTTTTCTGATTTTGTTCTTCGAACCTGTCCTGGTGGGGGCAGGGTTCATTGTTAGTGATTTGCAGGGTTGATGTCGAGGTCGTGGAATATGATTATTGATCAAGAAGAAGAGTTTTATGTTATGAAATGGTGGGCTGAGGTTAAAGTTAGATGTTTTGTTTCAAAGTATTCGTAATCTGTTATTTGATTTTCAAGTTGTTATATTGTGGGCCCCTGACCCACAGATCCAGGATCGTTTTTATAGGTTTGTTTCCGTGTAAATAAATGCAAATTCGAGGTTTGTTAAGTGTTGATTGTGTTTTGTGTATCTTAATGTGATTAGTTAGCAGCTCGAAGTGCGGGCTGTTAAGTGTGAATAAATGCAAATTCGAGGTTTGTTAAGTGTTGATTGTGTTTTGTGTATCTTAATTGTGATTAGTTAGCAGCTCGGAAGTGCGGGCTGTTACAATTATAATTTAAGATGATAACACTAATTATTATTTGGTGTAGGGGTTAAGACTTTTGTATGTTCTTGAGGTTCCGGGATCAAACCTTACACTATGCAATTTCTAATTTTTTTTTTATTGTTGTGGATTGCATGGAGTAAAACTCCCTTAGGGAGAGTGCCATGTGGCATGTTTTTGGCTTAGGAATGCCTTTTAATATAATATATTTGTAACAGCCCGCTCTTCCGAGCTGCTAATGAAACACACTTAACATTCATAAACTAGAATTAACTCTTAATAAAATTACTTCGCAGCGGAAATATATCCTTAATTACACCAATATCTCCAATAATATTCCCAAATATTATATACAATGAAATATAAATAAATGTTCTTAAATCATCTATCTAAAATACAAGCATAATCCTTAAGCCATTATAACTCCTTGATCTTGCTCCACTTCGAATTCTGAGCTCTGAATATCAAACCTGCAAATTCAGGGAGAAAATACAAAACAAACAAAATTCCAAAATGAGTGGAAAACTCGTAACCTTTACTTCAGCCCGTTATAAACATTTTATTTTCGAATCATTTCTTTTCGTTACAACGCTGGCATAGCTCACTCTTTTAAACAATCAGTGGCAAGTACATGCTTTGGACAAAGGACAAACACTGCCTCCAAGGTTCCTTATGGAGCCCAGCAATGCTACCCCAAAGGTTCGTTATGGAGCGTAGCCGACCGTATCAGGTCAAAAGAGTAACGATCCTCCACCCATACCTTACCCACTTTCTATTTACAATTCATAAACTAAGCCAGCAAAACATTTTCGTATTCATATTCATAGAATAACATTTCCAGAATCATTTCATAACATCACATTCATAACTATGGCCATAGTACGAACTTAAATATCAAAACATAGATCCACACACACATGGGCATGAGTAAATTATTTTACTGAACATAAAAGTTACCTGAACGCATTCCAATTTCAACAACACAACCTTCTTCATTAATCTTCTTCTCCAGATGAGATTCAAACTCCATAATCATTCTCCAACAGTTTACCTCATAACAATAACGATAATTAATAACTATTCTTAAACTAATCTAAACTGCAGAGCGAGACCATAACTAATTCCTAATTTACAGATGCTTTATGACAATAACCTTAATTACTCAATTCTCAAACTAATAGAATTAGGACACAGAAAAATAACACCTTCTCAACATAAAATCTACATACGTTTATCATTCAACTCCCTGATTACAGCTTATGTAAACTGAACTTGCCATCCAATAATCACAATTCTAACCAACATACAATCACACCACCAATCAGCACAACCACACCAACCACCACCACAACTACAACAGCAACATCAACCACACACAATCATAACAACAACAACACTAAGACATCCAGGACCAACAATAACTCCAACCACAACAGTACCATAAAAACAGAACAACCACCAATAACTACTACAACAATTCAATAGAACAACAACAATAACAATAGCACATCAATGACAACAACAAACAACAACAATAACTTGGAATTAATTAACAAATAGAAAACCAAAATAAGAGGATAAGGTAATATTATACCTCTGCTCAACAGAACAGGGACAAACAAGGGAGCAGAGAGCTCCGGTGATTCACGGTGGTTCGTGGTGCGATGCAAAGCAGCACCGAACACGAACAACAACACAACGACGACGGAGAGAGGAACAGGGGCTATAGAACGACAGTCGGCAGATGAAACTCCGGCGAAGGGAAGACGCGACAATAGGCGAACACCGACGAGCAGCAGCAGCGCGTCAATGGCAGCGCAAGTCCGGCGGTCGTTCGTCGGTGGAGCTCGAGCAGGACGAGAGAGAGAGAAATATTGGGGTTTTCAATTTTGGGGGTTTAGAGAGAACATAGGACACGGGAGAGAGAGAGAGGTTTATGAGGTTTGGGTTTTGAAGTTTTATCTTGTATTGACCGACCAAGCAAATGGGAAGTAGATTGGTTTTGTTGTTTCGCCAAATAACCGACAAAGATGATTTGGGTTTTGGGTTTTTAATACAACTCAACTAGCTAGTTGCACATCATATATAAATTACTAATAATAATAACTTCATAAAATTAAGTAAATAAATATATTACAACACGACAAATAAAAATCACATTCCACAACTCATATAAAATAAGATTTCCAAAACATAATTAACTTAATAATTATAATTAGCTTTTAAATAAACATTCTTAAAAACAGGGCTACTACATACTACCACCCTTATTTAAAGCTACAAACCCAAGATCAAGGGTCATGATTAAAAATTCATGATGATTGATATTTTGTGAAATAATTATTTCAAAATTTTTAATTATCATAATGCATTTTCCATATACTAGATTTTATTATTATTTTCCAATTTTGTATCTCCAATATATTTATTTCCTCACTACTACATTAAAAGGCAAAGGCAACACACCAAAATCGTTGCAATAGGGCTAAAAATCGTTGCAATAGACCTACTGCAATGGTTTTGTACCGTCGCATTTGTTGGCGTTGCAATAGGCCTACTGCAACGACTTTTAGCCCTATTGCAACGGATAAATGTGTCGTTGCCTTAGATCATATATCTTTTGCAACGGCTTTGTTAGTGGCAGGTTATGCAACATTCTTGGCTACTGCAACGCCTACTATTTAAGCTAGTGCGACGGCTTGAAGCTACTGTAACGGAATTTTTTTTTTCTCCATTTTTTCGGCGATATTGCAACGATTATTAATGTAACCTGTTGAAAACCTGTAATATTACAACTCTTGATATATATTAGTAACGATGTAACAGATGCAAAAATACTCTTGAAATGCCAAAAATAATTGTCATATATATCTGTATCATAATATCCAAAAATAATTGTCATATATATATATATCTGCATCATAATATCCAAAACTAATTAAACTAAGAGTATACATGACAAATCCTAATTAACGAAAATTAACGTACTTAATCAAACCCAACTAATAAATATTTGTTTTAGTACCACAAATTCCTTTTAAGTACACATATAGATCATTTTGCTTCTAAATATCGCTCCACTTGATCTGTTTTGATGCTCTCCCGAGTTTCACTAATTAACCAAAGGTTGTCCGGCTCGGTTAGATCCCAAATCTTCAGGAATTTCACCAAGTCTCTCCTGAAAAGCAAATACAAAGCAATGAGTAATAATTAGCCCATTGATTTCGTTTGGTAAAGATTCTATATTGCTTTGCACCAAGAAAAAATATTGGAAAAAAAACATAAATGCTTATTATGCTGCAGACAACAGTAAATCACTTGAACATGATAAGTGGAAGCTGAATGACAGAATGAAAAAGATAGCACCCAACAAAAGCAGTTGTAAGAAAACCAATTCCTTTCCACGAAGTTTAATATATGTACACTTGTCATATTTTGTGGCAATTAAGTTCATTTTCAAGTACCCCAATTGTACCCCAACCGTATAGAAAATCAATAGACTTACTGTTAATCTAGCTAAACATTTCTGTTATTCATGTCTTTGTTTTCATGTTCTAGCCATAAGCTTTTTTTTTCTTTGGAACAAAGCACATAAAAGGACTAATGTATTGAATCAGCGAGAACTCGAGAAGTGTACAATCATAGAAGGAAAACCACTATCCCACAACTCTTGACCACCTTCCACAGGTTGAAAGTGAGCCAAAGCATGGGGGGCCCTATTACCATCACCCTTAGCAAAAACCACTTCACTACTAAAACCATTAGACAAAACTAGGATATCTTCAATAATCAGATGAAAGTTGCTCGCTTCAGCAGACTCTCGCTTCAATGCTTGGATAATTGTTAAGCACTTTATGATAAGTGGAAGCTGAATGACACAAGCTTTTGGCATTAGCATTTAGCAATAGACTGCATTGGTTTGATGCTCTGCATTAGGGTAAAACATACTGTACGTTAAGTATCAAAAGAACAAAACACCAGGATATTTGGTCCTTGCTTAATTGCTGCAATTCAAGCCAAGGTCGAGATTGACCTTGGCTTGGTTTCGATGGAGGTTGTCTGCAGCTCGTTGATAATTGCTGAAATTCTAGTAAGCTTTTCGTGGTATGTAAATCAATATAAAGCAGAAATCCCTAAAATAGTACCTCTTCCTTCATTAGTATGAAGAAGCATCTAGTTTATTAACCTGGCCTTTTATGATAATAATCATAGAGAAATATATGTAGCATATTCCACAGGTTTAGTTCATAAATATATTCATAGAGAAATAAGACCTAAGAACGGTACCTCACAATCTAACAATGGAGGGCCATTAGAAGCTTGCTCATTGGTGCAAAAAAATATATTCCTTTTATTAATACTTTCTTATGCAACAATGTACTTTCCTACTCACTCCCTTTCTTTTAAAACCAGCAGGGGAGATAGTGGCTGAAAGAGCAATAGATTGAAAACCAGCAGAACAGGATATTTTTGCAACACAGAGAGTACTAATACATTGTAGTCAGTTTCAATATGCATCTAGATTTAAGAATGCAACATTATGGCAAGAGCTTCGTTGACTTCAGAGATATCCTTTTGTCCTTCTTGATTATGGCAGTAAGACCCTACTCCAAATAAAAATTGGAACACTAGACAATAGGTTAAGTTCAGTTTCCAGAGCAGATTTTGGTACCTATTTCGCTGCTAATTTTTTGTTTTCCTTATCATAATTATAAATTGTTGTGCCTCTAGTTCTCCTCACCTATGACTTGTTACTGTACCTAATATCTCTTCCCATCAAGTGCTAAGGCCTGATTTACCACTAATTAGTTGAGAGTTTGAGACTAGTAGGCATCATCATTGTATGTTGAGACTAGTAGGCAACATAGTATTTAATGTACTAGACAAAATATACTTCCATTTTCTCTATTACATGGAGATAGTGCATCTTAACTGTAGCCCTTTGGATTAGGTGACATGAAACTCATGTCAACTTTAAATTTCTAGATATATCTGGCACTTAGCACTTTATGTACTTCCTTCCATGCATCATGATGCACCATGGAGAAGCCTAGAGGTCTAGGATCAAAAATGCTGGATGGATAGTAGTATTAACAATAGAATTACACTTGGCAATTGGCTTAATGGTACTATTTGAGAACTGTCTTGTTGGCTACTAAGTAGTAAGTACAATTTTTGTGCTTGCAATTGGGTCAAATCTTTTAGTTATATAGTTTCTTAGTCGTATATCTTTTGTGGAATTGTAATGATGAACCCAACAAATCCATGAATTAAAAGTTAAAACTATATAATATGCAATTATTATAGCAAACTTTAACACATTTTGAGCCTTATATAATCTGTCAAAGTTCACAAGACAAATTTAATCGGAAATCTCACTAAAAGCATTCAAAGCAAATGGAAACATCAGATCAAGCTCATTCATAACAACACTTGAAAGTTGAAAAAACAACAAAAATTGGTTATATACCTGATAAACTTGCTCATCATATACATCAGGTGAAATCTGAAGAGCATGATAAGTACCATCATTAAAAGCCCAAGTTCTACACGCAATAAGACCCATTTTAGATCCAGCTTGAAGCATCGCTTTCACTCTTGGTCTACTAAACCCATCCACACTATGGTCCATCAACCAATAATAATTCCAACCATCTATAAAATGGTTTTCCATCCAACATAAATTGCTTTCCAACCCTTTCCACAAAACTGTAATTTGGCTCTTTTGTGACTTTGATTCTAATGTCACCACCAAATGACATGTAAATGAATGCAACTAATGTTGCCATACCAACACACTCACTGCCCCCCTCCGTAATTTACAAAACATAAAATTAGATAAAATTCCTTAATTCACAAAACATATTGGGTCTTGGGTAATTGGTAAGTTGGTAATTTGGTATGATCCGTTTCAACCTTAATTTCTTAAGCTTATTAATCTCATTGTTTTCTCTCTCCTCCCACAATCTCGAAGCTTTGACAATGGCGAACGAAGAAGAAGAGAGAGTTCTAGAATCTCAATTGGAGCTCCAATGACACGAACAAAAGGATTCTCTTTCTGCCATTCAAGATGCTTTATCCTCTGATCCCCTCAATTCTGAGCTTTTCACTGTAATTCCTTCTCTTTCAGCTTCTCTTTTATTTCAATTTCTATTATCATTATCATTATTACCTATTCTGAGGGTTTGTTTCAGTTTATATTAATTAATTTTCATGTTCTTTCTTTAATTGCTGCATTACATCAATGTTTTGTCTTTTTATTATACACACTAATTTCTGTGATTTAGTTGCTCCACGAATTGCAATAATCTCAAGAATTCCTAAAACATAAAATTCCAATAACAATTGATTGAAGAACATACCTTAATTTTGGAGCTCAACTGGATTTTGTGACTTTAGAAGGATTTCCAGAATTCCCAAAATACAAGAACGCACCTTTGAAGTTCGAAATTTCGCCCTCTGTGAAGTACTGTTCGTGAAAATTTCGCCTCTTCCCTCTTCCTTATTCCTCTTAGTATATAATTGGGTGAATTCGGTTCGTGCCTTCAATTCATAAGAGAGATTTGGGATTGGAGATTGAAATTTGTTGGCAAACCTGGAATTGATAGTAATACTTATCCAATAACGGTACAGATTTAAGCACAAATTGCAGAAAATAAGTTCAAAAAGTGAAAAATTTGTGAGTTCTTATGTAATTTTCTCTAATTCATTTAAGTTTTAGCACAGTTGTATGAAGAATTCAAAAACAGGTGCAAATTTGTCAATTTCATTCGCAATTCTCAATATTTAATTGAAAATTTTAACCCCAATTACAATAATTAAGCAAAAGCTCCAGAATTGAACTAATTCATAAACATAAAATTCCAATAACAATTGATTGAAGAACATACCTTAATTTTGGAGCTCGACTGGATTTTGTGACTTTAGAAGGATTTCCAGAATTCCCAAAATACAAGAACACACCTTTGAAGTTCAAAATTTCGCCCTCTGTGAAGTAGTGTTCGTGAAAATTTCGCCTCTTTCCTCTTCCTTATTCCTCTTAGTATATAATTGGGTGAATTCGGTTCGTGCCTGCAATTGATAGGATTTTTTTGATCTTGATGTCAGTTACCTGATGATCACGGTTTCCTTGTTTTAGGGAGATAAGGTGTTGCATGTACTGTTGTTCAAACTTTGTGAAGTATTTGAAATTTCGTGAAAAAAAATTGAGGGAATATTCTGAGCGTAATTTTTTGTGAGTGGAGTACGTGGCTATAGGTAACTCAACAAATCAGATGATCAATTAAGTGAATAATTTATAACATCATCAAATGCAACAACCATCCCAAGTCGTTGCAACAGATATATCTAATGCAACGACCATGACCAAGTCGTTGCAATAGATATATATATAATGCAACGGTTACTATAAAGTCGTTGCAATAGCTTAAACTATGAACCTAAATTGAAATGGGCCGTTGCAATAGATGATCCTACTGCAACGGTATAAAAAATAACCGTTGCATTAACTTATTTTAACCATTGCGTTTGATTAAAAATGTAGTAGTACTCTTGACTATCTTTGTCTTTTTCCTATTTCTAGTGACATTTTTTTTTACCCTATCTTCATTCCATGATATCTCTCACCTAACTTCCTCATCCCGCTCTCATTTTCTCCAATCATTTTCAAATGTATACTCTATAATAATTTTGCATGTCTCAACACAAAAAATGCTATCAACCCCATACGTTATAACCCTAATTCTAACCATAACCCTTGTAATTTTTTTCCTTGTCCCATATCTCTTTCCTTCCAAGCACCCTGTCCATATCTCAGTTTCCGACGAACTTGAAGACCTTGTTCTCTTTCGCCGCGCCACACTCGCCTCAATCTCCACCCCCTCATATTCCTTCAAACCCAAGATTGCCTTCCTCTTCCTTACCACCTCTCACCTCCCTTTGTCCCCCCTTTGGAACAAATTTTTTCTTCACCATCAAAACCCCCACCTTTACAACATCTACATCCACTCTGATCCCACCTATCGAACTTCAAACTCTTTCACCGGCGTGTTTTCTGGTCGTGTGATCCTCAGCAAGCCTACTGAACGTGCCTCACCAACCTTAATCTCCGCCGAACGTCGCCTTCTTGCTACTGCTCTCATGGATGATCACATGAACATGTATTTCTCTCTTCTCTCCCCATCTTGCATTCCCCTCCATTCCTTTTCATATGTTTATAACTCCCTTTTCCACCCGCCTAAAAAATTCAAACAAAACCTCGACCTCATTAGCTACATTGAAATTCTCACCAATGTATCCTATCTTCCTGATCGTTATGATGCTCGTGGTGAAGGTGTTATGCTTCCTGAACTTCCCTACCATAAATTTCGTGCCGGGTCTCAGTTTTTTGTTTTAAACCGGAAGCATGCACTATTGGTTATCAATGAACAAAAACTTTGGCGAAAGTTTCGATTGCCTTGTATTAATATTTTTTCTTGTTATCCAGAAGAGCATTATTTTCCCACACTTTTATCTATCCAAGATCCTATGGCTTGTTCGCATTATACTCTTACTAGGGTTAATTGGACTAATTGTTTTGACGGCCATCCTAATACTTATCGTCCATCAGATGTCACACCAAATCTTATCTACAAATTAAGGCAATCAAATCATAGTTTTGACTACTTATTTGCAAGAAAATTTTCACCTGATTGCTTGGACAAATTGATGGATATATCTAACGAAGTCATATTTCAAGATTGAAAGGTAAATACTTACAATTTTTATTTTTTATTTCACCTTATAGTGTTTTGAGTTTTTTTTGGGTCTCGTGCATGAATAAGTTGACTCACTGAGTGGAGTAAGTGTGTATTAACAGGTTGGGTAAAGTTCCGTTCTATATTTAGAGTTTTGACTTATGGCCTTCCTGTTTTTGTTTAGATTGGGAAATCACAAGGTCTTTTTTAGCAAAAGACAAAACATATAATGGAATAATTAGTTGGCTTATAAGGAAAAAAAATAAGGTATATAATATATGATATATATAACACTATGTTAATTTATAACAAAATGATCTGTCATCTGTAGTCTAGTAATGTGTTGGATGAAGCTCTCTTAACATTGCTTTTGAAAATTTTTGGTAGAGCTAAAATCTCGTTCGCTGTTATATGGATACAGCATGAGAAGTATTGAAAGAAGAGAATAAATCTTAAAATAGGGTACTTAATCTATCTGTCATTTCAACTCTGAAATTGATTGTTCATCTAAATTTATGATTTTAGATACCCATACTAAATTTAAGGTATCGCCTATACCTTACTTTAACATGGTTGGTGGCACACTAACAAATACAGAATCATTTAGGGTGCGTTCTCTTCAACTTATTGGCCCTGAACTTACTAGACCTTATCTGAACTGAACTTATTAAACCTGAACTAAACTTATTGGAACATATTAAACTTGATTGGACCTGGTTCAACTTATTGGACCTGATTGAACCTGATTGGAACTTATTGGATCTTATTGGAACTTATTGGATCTTATTGGAACTTATTGGAACTTATTGACCTTATTGAAACTTATTAGACCTTATTGGCCCTGATTGAAACTTATTAGACCTGATTGAAACTTATTAGACCTTATTGGATCTGATTGAAACTTATTTGACCTTATTAGTCAAAAAAAATTGACTATTAATAACATAAATATTACCCCTAACGTAAATACTACCCCTCAAAATTTATTTTGAAGTAATAATTATTAAAATTCGTCTTTTAAAAAAATAATAATTATTAATTATCTCTTATGATAATTAATTTAACAAAAAATATTTACTATTTATATTTTTGCCTATACATAACTTTGACCACTAATATATCTAATACTCTTGTTTTGATTTTATAAAGCACTAGTGAAAAATCAAAAGTTGATTAACATTTATTGCTAACAAGTTAAAATTGGCACATATGAAAAATTCTCACCCCACTTTCATTTATGTGAAGGTAGTAGAATGCATTAACTCCTTATCTCTCACTCTATATTTATATCTTTCATTGTTATTAGTAACGAAAATATGTTATCTCTAGTTATTTAAAGATGAATTGCAAAATATTGTAATTATAATGATTATTATTGTTAACCTTAATTATTTGACCATGATTATAATATTATTTAATAATAATATAATCACCTAATAGTAATATGAATAATCAAATAATAGACAATAATACAAGTATAATACTATACATTGTGGTAATTTAATAAAAAATTCTAATAATAACATAATCAGCCAATAGTAATATGAATAATTCGATAATAGACAATAATACAAATATTTAATAATATAATAGACACTAATACAAGTATAATACTATATAATCATTGTTGTACTTTAATTGAAATTCTAATAATAACATAATGGACAATAATACAAATATTTATTGAACATTGACTATTGGGACTTTATTAGACCTTATTGGAACTTATTGGACCTTATTAGACCTGATTGGAACTTATTGCACCTGATTCGAACTTATTGCACCTGATTAGAACTTATTGGACCTTATTAGACCTGATTGGAACTTATTGCCCTTATTGAACCTTATTGCAACTTATCAGAACTTATCTGAACTTATTGGACCTAAAACTTAATTTCTTTAGAAAGTATCAAGTGTTCATAACTTAAACTCATTTTACTAGATAAAACTTCACTAACAAAAAACACTTATTACACAGCCGAATGTCCGCCCCAAAATATAAAACTATAATTGCAATTGGCTTCTTGCAGATTTAAGTAGATAACATAAGAAAAATAACTCGCCTCAAATATAAAACTACAATGCCAATATATATAGATCCTAGCACTACATGGACATTTGAAAACAGATACTGAGAGGAATCTTTCCCTTCATTACACACCAAACAAGCCATATCTTGACAAAGACCAGCTGCAGCTAATTTCTCCATGGTTCTCAATTTTCCCAAGACACCAACCAAGCAATAAAAGAGTGCTTTGGTATGTTAAGAGTGTTCTGTACCCAATGATACCATCAATGTTCACTTACTGCCCTTTTAACTATTTATAGTCCACTTTTGCAGGGTACTTCTTCAGTTCTTTGTATCAGTCAACGACTATGGATTATTGTTAATCAACCTTAACCTTATTTTACTTTTGTTTTTTCTCCCGAAGCTCAGCCTAAGGGAAAATATATCAACTTATTTAAATTTTCATAATTACATAACCATGTTAGTTTAATTAAGGCTATGCATTATAAGTTTGTAACACTTTGATTCATCTCCTCATTTATTGTGTGCTACATTCAGTTAAGGGGTTGTTTGAGAACATAATTTGTCATTGACATTGTACACGATCATTTACTCACTTTAGAGGGAGGTTGTGAACTTGTGATGATGTCTCACATAAGATTAGGATTAGGATTAAGATTCACGAATCTTGTAATTACATTATAGTCTCGTTTTAAAAACGCACGTGTATCATTTATGGAACCTAAATTGTGTGAATATCATCGTGTCTCTTTTGGGGTATTTTGTTAGAAGATCAATAAATATCTTAAATAATTGTATAAATTGCCTTTTCTGTCATATCCTAATATTTTTTTGCTATGGTAATAGTTGTAATGCTCTTAAGGGGATTCGAACCTGTGACCTATCGTTCACAGCACCTCAATTTTAACCACTAGGCCAAGACATCATTGGTTATTATTTGGTGCATGTAATATACGAGAAGCTTGAATTGTCTGATGATATAGACAAAACAGGATTTGGTGATTGTATTTCCCACCAATAAAGAGATTAAAATGATGACAGATTATTGGAGTGAAGCTGTCGATGGAGCTGGCGAGAGTACATCCCCATTTGTTATAATCGAATGTGTTAATAGAACCACACATTTTTCCTACACTTAGAAAGGGGTCTGAATTTTTCGTACTATTTGCCTATATTTATAAGTATCCTTGTCAAGTACTAAGAACAATTCATAATGTTAGAAAGGAAGTATGAACAGAGATGGAATATGTTGGGAACAATCGGAACATAATGTGGAGGAGGAAAGAATAATAACTACGATGCAATATCATCCAAAAACTATGACGGAGCAAGATAATTTATCTAGAATAGAAGGGTTAAAATGAGCTTTTTTTCTTGTTTTCCCTTATGCCTTTTATATTCTTAGTGGGTGAAAAACTGTATATATGCATAAACTAGATTGTACTCGTGCTAAATGACTTTTTTAATAGTTATTATTTTACTGTTGATGCACGTAATAAATTTTATTTACATGTATGTCATGGGTAATCGTTTTTTGATAATTATTCTAGTACATGGAATTAATATTTCCTAGATATTTTTTAATGATGTAAAAGAGACAAATGTAATAAGAGTTAAATGGAAAAAAAAAGTGCCCAAATTGCAGTTGGGACCATTAATTTACTCTGGGCCAAATTGCAGTTGTGATCAACAAGAGAACAAGATATACCACTCCAAGGCACGGAAACTACGCTTTCGTATTAGTTTAATTTCGTCCCTCTAGGATCACCGGGTTAACACGAAACACTAGTAGAGAAAACTCGATTTGTGTCGGACCTGGGACCCCTATTTGCGTCGAACTTGGGTCCGACGACACAGGTCTCGACGCAGATGACCTGTTATTGATCTGTGTCGTATGCGGAAACGACGCAGATATTTTAGCTATTTGCGTCGCACGTTGTATACGGTGCGACGCAAATTGCTCTTCAGTCCACAAACTACAAACTATATATAAGGGGAATTTGCGTCGCACATTGCACAGGGTGCGACGCAAATCAGACATCTGCGTCGGACTGTATGCGATGTGTGACGCAAATCAAACAAAAAAATAGAATCTGTGTCGCACCGTATTGAATGTGCGACGCAAATTGGTAATTTTATTACAAAAAAAATCTCATATCCAAATTAAAAATGAAATACACAGTAAGTTTACATACAAACAAGAAATACAAGAACAAAACCATGAATGCATTAATCTGAATCGAAACAACGAAATACAAATAGTCAGTGTTCTAACTGATTTGCGTTAATCTGAATCGAAACAACGAAATACGAAATACAATCGAAACAATCTGAATCGAAACAACAAGAAGTACAAGAATGAAATGAGGAACGCAAATTTGAATCGAAATTACAAGAAAATACAAGATTGTTCTAACTGAATCGAATTAAGGAACAAAATACAAATAGTTTGCATTGTGTTCTACTAGTGCTCGTTGCTCTGTTTCGTGAACCACCAAACCGCATTCTGTTCGTGGCTGCTACAGCTACTATTATCGTGGTTGCTGCTGCCGCTCTGTTTCGCGAACCACCAAACCTGCTGCTTGTGTTTTTTTAACGAAAAAAAGGGAAAAATAAAACCGAAAGGTCATCAGTAGAAAGTTTTTAGTTTTTAGATCTAAAAATGAAAAAATGAATTTTCAGATCTGAAAATTAAAATCGAAAATCAAATCTAAAAAATGAAAAACAAGATGGCGATTTCGAGTAGTTGGAATCGAGTAGTTTAATGGCAATTGTGTAGTCGTCGAAAATGGCGATTTCGAGTGTAGTTGAAAAATCAAGTAGTTGAAAAAAATGAATCAGATCGAAAAATATATAAAAAACGAACCTGTGTAGTCGCCGAAAATTATATTTCTTCGTTGCTCTTCTTCGAATGTCGCCCTTCGTTCGTTCGTTCGCTGAAGTTCATGGCGCTCGCCGGAAAACGGAGTTCAGTCAGGGAGAACTTGAATTGAGAAAATACGAATTGGAGTTTTAGGTTAAGGAACGAAATGGAGTGAGTGAGGGAGGGGGAGAGAGAGAGAGAGAGAGAGAGAGAGAGAGAGAGAGAGAGAGAGGAGATGAGTGACAGTCGCTGGCGTTTTTAGGTTTAAGGAATAAAATGGAGTGAGAGGAGAGTGAGAGTGGAAGCGGCGGGCTGGAGTTTTTAGGTTTAAGTACCAATATGTTAAGTATAAGGCTGGAGTTTTTAAGTTAAGTTGTGGGCCGCGGATCTGCGTCGGACGGGCCATGAAGTCCGATGCAAATTGGGCTTTTGCAACGAACTAAAGTACCATGTGACGCAGATCCGCGAAGACGATTTGCGTCGTATGTGTCTGATGGTCCGACGCACATTGGGTTTTCGCGACGCACCTATGGTATATGCGACGCATATAGCTCATAGTGGTGCTCATTTACACATGATGTGCGTCGCACTCTTCTTTGCGTGCGACGCAAATTACCCTTTTGCGTCGTTTTGCTTTACATTCGACACACTTAGGGCGACGCAAATCGTCGTTTTTCTACTAGTGAAACAACTATTAAGATACAATGGAGAGAACAATTCACTAGATGATCTTCTAAGTGAATTAACAAGAACTTTGTGTTTAGAGTTTTTGAAGAACACTCAAGAGAAATTAGCAAAGTTTCTCTCAAGCAAAGTAAGTAGATTAGAGTGTGAAAAACTGATTTTTCCTCACTCCTCCTCATAAGAATCACAAAGGTTATATAGATATATTCCCTTCATAGATTAGAGTTATTATTGTCATAACCCCCCCCCTTTAATTACTGATTAAGGACCTTTAATCCACTGATTAAGAATCCCAATAGTCATTGAACGGATAACGTACATATTACAACGGTTATAAACCGTTCATGCACCTTTTCTCATCCCCAAAACGGAACACCCGTCGCGATACCGATCGTGAGTCGCGACAAAGCACTGGTCGCGACCCGCGACCAACCTTCTGTTTTCCTTAGTTTTTCCACGTCCATTTGCGTTTTTGCATACTCTAATCTTTAACATAGTAGACCTCCTCCTCTTCTAGTATATGATCATATGAACATGAAAACCCACTACACAATAAATGTTCCAACAATCCTCCTCTCATTTATAGGATAATGTTGAAAAGTTTTCAACTGCTAGAAATCACAAACAAACATGCTCATGCATCATGGAAATATCTTACAATTGAATGTCTACTTAGTAAAAGTAACTTTACAATAATTTCGATCATAAAGATAAACAAAGCTTTGAATCATATAACCGCGACAAATTATTGAAGATACTAATACACATAAACATAAACTAAGTTCTTAACCTCCGACACCTATGAAGCCTTGGTGTCCATATCCATTCATAAGCGTTCCAAGTCAAGCCTTAGACTTGGTGAAGCGGCCAAACCTCTAGCTTATATAGGTAAATTTTCGAACATGCACCTACAATTGAGCACTTTATCAAAGATTTATTAAGAATAAATTCAACCTCTTTAACATTGTAGCAACAAGAACTAACCTCGGGATGTGTTAAACAAGTGCTCCCAACCTTCTAGAGAAGTTACTATCCTCTTTAAATTGAGATCTAACGTTGTTTAGACATCAAATAGAGTTTTCCTTACCATAGGTTGTTCAATAGGCTTAAGACCCATCCCTTTGTTCATTTTGTTCACTAGTTCCCTTGAAACGGTTTTAGTAAACGTATCCGCCAAGTTCAAACTAGACCGAACAAAATTAATAGTTATCAACTATTCCTTATCATTTCCCGCACATATATGTCTAACTCCAATGTGCCTTGACTTGCCATTAAGACTTCACTATAAGCTTTAGCTATGGTTGATGCACTATCACAATGGATAGCAAGAGGTGACATAGGTTTGACCCATAAGTCAACCTCACTCAACAATTCCTTAGCATTGCTTCTTGGCAACAAGATACCAAGCAATGAATTCGATGCCATAGTGGAATCCGTTATACATGTTTGCTTCTTGGATGCCCATGAAATGCACCTCCTCCAAGAAGAAACACCCACCACTAGTGGATATGAATAATCTTCCTTATTGAAACCAACTAGCATCAGTAACCTTCTAGATAGAAGGTTCTCTTTTGTATTTATGACATAATCCAAGGTTTATTCAATACCTTAACACTCTTCTCAATGCTTGCCAATGCAACATACTAGGATTACTAGTATACCTACTGAGCTTGCCAATACAAAGCTATATCCGGCCGAGTGCTAGTCATAGCATACATCAAGCTTCCAATTAAGCTTGCATACTCCAATTGTGAAATTAGGAGTACCACTACTCGGAACCAAGTGAATACTAGGATCCATGGAGTAGCAAAATGAGTCGAATTTGACTCATTAACCTCTTGACACTTTCTCAATTAATAAGATTGTGATAAAGAAATAGACCCTTTCCTCTTATTATTCTAATACCTAGAATAACATCCGCTTCACCCAAATCTTTCATGGAGAAGCTAGAAAGAGAAAGACTTTGGTCTTTTCCACTTGTTCCAAATCAGTCCCAAAAATAAGCATATCATCAACATATAAGCAAATTATAACTCCTTTACCGTTATTATCAAATTTGCTATATACACACTTATCGGACTGATTTATTTTGAACCACTAGACAAAAAACTCATCAAATTTTTATGTCGCTTGCTTAGGTGCTTGTTTAAGACCATACAAAGATCTAACAATTTGCAAACTTTAGTTTCTTGACCTATCACAAACCCTTCAGGTTGATTCATGTACACTTCCTCCTCCAATTCACCATTAAGAAAAGCAGTTTTTACATCCATTTGGTGAATTACTAGACCATGAATCGCAGCTAATGCTATCAAAAGTCTAATAGTAGCTATTCTAGCTACCAGAGCATAAGTGTCAAAATAATCGATACCATATATTTGCCTAAAACCTTGGACCACTAACCGGGCCTTATGTTTTAGTATGGTTCCATCGATTTTCCTTTTCCTTACGAAAATCCATTTACAACCTAGGGTTTGCAACCAGAGGTAAATTAAAAAATCCAAGTATGATTTCCCATTATTGAATCCATTTCATCATTCACAGCCTCTTTCCAGAAAGCAGAATCATGAGACTCCATAGCCTCATCAAAGGTCCTAGGATCCTCCTCCATATTGTAACAATATGAAATTTAGTCAAATTGACTCCCTTGACCTTCACTAAATATAGTTGAAAATCCGGTCCAAAAATTTCTCTTTTCTAATTCTTTTCTTTTCTAATTTCCGGTGTTGTAGTATCATGATCATTATTAATGTCATCACAACATTGGAACTAGTACTAGGTATCATGTCCTTGGTCTGGAATCGATGAGAATCGAGTTCATCAAATATTGCTCCTTTGACTCTATCACCGAATGGATAGAGACAAAATCGTTGGGCTATGACATAAAACCTATAGGCTTTGCTATGTACCGTATAGCCTATAAATAAGCAATCAATTCCTTTTTCACCTAAAGTTTTCCTTTTAGGTTCCGTCAATTTGACGATTGCCCTATATCCCCATACCTGAAGGTAATTTAAATTAGGCTTTTTGTTACACCAAAGTTCATAAGGGGTAGTCTTATTCCTTTCATTAGGAACTAGATTTAAAATATAACATGCAGTTAAAATTGCAACACCCTAAAAACCGTCATTAAGACCTGAATCAGAAAGCATGGTGTTTACCATTTCTTTTAGAACCCTATTTTTTCTTTCCGCTATACTATTACTTTGAGGTGAGTATGGGGCAGATGTTTCATGAATTACACCAATGGATCTAAAATAACTAGGATTATAGTATTCACCATCCCTATCCGTCCGAAGTCTTTTAACTTTTCCATTAAGTTGAAGTTCCACTTCGGTGTTAAAGGTCTTACACTTTTCTAGTGCTTCATCTTTAGTAAATAATAAATATATGTAACAAAACCTTGAAAAATCATCAACAAAAGTTACAATATATTTTTTATTTCCCAAAGAAGGTGAACTACGAAAGTCACACAAGTCACTATGCACCAATTCTAGCAATATCGTTTGTCTAGTCACACTAGGATAAGAATTCTTTGTAATCTTATTTAGTATGCATGTCTTACACTTCTCTAACTTTAAATAGAAAGGAGGTATTAAACCCAATTTAGACATATCATATAATCTATGATAGGTCACATGACATAAACGATTGTGCCATAGAGAAGAAACATCAAGCATGTAAATAGAATTAGTATCAATTTTATTATTAATACTAAATTTAAACATCCCATTACAAAAGAAACCTTGTCCAACATAAATACCACCCTTGAAAATAATAAACTTATCCGACTCAAAAACAACTTTAAAAACAAACTTATTCAAAAGACCTCCCGACGCAAGATTCTTCATAACTTCCGGTACATAGATAACATCTCGGAGAGTTAAAGTCTTTCCCGAGGTTAACAACAATTCTACTTGGCTTATGCCTTTATCCTTTACCGTAGAATCATTCCCCATATACAAGATAGGACCATCATCCAAATCTTTCAAAGACTTGAAGAAGTGCTTATTATTGCACACATGTCTAGAGGCTCCCGAATCTATCCACCAAGAATCATCAACCTGCACAAACATATTTTCAGAAATCATAGCCACAAAATTCATTTCTTCAATTACATTTTCATGTGCAATTTTACCGTGGTTTTGAACAACACTAAGTTGTTCATTCTTTATCTTCTTCTTGTTCTTAGAAGGACAATCCCTCTTGAGATGAGGACCATTGCATACCCAACAAGTGAGGATCTTCCTCTTCTTGTTTGCAAAATTGGTTTTAGAGTTATTATTGTTGGATTTCATGGTCTTACTAGACCCACCAACCTCTAACATATTTCATGGTCTTACTAAAGGTTCTCAGTCCTCACGACTAGAATCACTACCTGTTAAAACACAAAGCCTTTCACTATTAGCTTCAATAACACATTCCCACATTGTAAAACCTTTAATTATTGGGATTACCAACATGCTTGGTTTTCTACCTTCCTAATACAAAATAATAGATTATCCCATTCATGGCCAATCCACTTCAACACTAAAACCATACAGCCAGAAAAATTATCATCTTGGTTTACACATTGGTGGAAATTCTATGGCTCTTCTACAGAAATCCTTCATCTTGAAGTTACAAAAAGCTATAATACTTTCAGAATCCAATATAAACCTTCAGATATTCAAAGGCGCTTCCTTGCCTTATGTTTATTTTCAATGAAGTTCTACCTCCCTTGGGTTTGTCAATGGTTCCTCGAGATAAACCAAGATCAAGGGGGCATGGTTCTCCAAAGAAAATTTTAAACTAGATGGTGGTTAAACTTCAATGCACCACATTCTATTCTCGAACCATCCATTAAAGACTGGTTAAAAAAAAATAGTAACACAAGTGTCATGACATAAGGGGCTAAACAATCATAGTTCGTAGCCCGAAAATCACAAGCAAATTCCTTGCTTGCCTCAGCAAAAAACTCTGAAGATTACGAACGGATCCTTCGACAACTAGCTAATATATGTCTGAATCCTCCATAACTTCGGGCAATGAAACAACAACAGACTCCTCTATCCACTTGAGTGACGATGAAGAAGAAACTAGTTTTCCAGACTTAAAAAAAAAGGTTCTCTCACTATCTCCAAAACAGCAACAAGATTTACGCAGCAACGGACAAAATGCTTCTAAACAACAGTTTTACTGGCATATTTGAACAACAACAGATAAATTCTTCAACAGTGAAAAGCTGAAAAACTATTCATCAATAGTTTAAAGCTTCAACAAAACAAATATGTGAACAGTGTAAAGCAAAAGACAAATTGTTCATGCATAGTAAAACAACGTGACAACTTCGTTCTCCCTTGCCAATAAATTAAGGACTCTTCTTTAGTTGAAGCAAAGCAAAATACACACTTACATTAGCTCCTCAGAAAATCTCGCTCTCTCTCTCTTCATCCACAAAAAAATTGTAACTCTCTATAGTAGTATCAGTTTCATTTCAAGATAATTTATAAGTCTCGTCTGTTAAACAATGGTTGGTTAAACCGCCTTACTTTTAATTGTTTTATGTTTTCAATGTTTTTATTTCTTCTGTATTATTTGTTAACACCCCAGATCCTTGGGCATTATCCTGGTGTGTGTGTATGTGTATATATATATACACATATATATATATATATATATATACATATATATATATATATATATATATATAATATATATATATATATATATATACACATATATATATATAATACACATATATGTATATATATTACACATATATATATAGATACACACATATATATATATAGATACACACATATATATATATTATATATACATATTATATATATATATATATATATATATATATATATTATATACATATGTATATATATATATACATATATGTATATATATATATATATATGTATTCATATATGTATATATATATATATATATGTATTCATATATGTATATATATATATATATATATATATATGTATGTATGTATATAAGTGTATGTATAATTTTTTTTTTCTTTTTTTGATTAGGAAATTAAGTTAGCTCAAGGGCTAACCCCTACAAGGCTACTAGCCTGTAGGAAACACTAACACATTGGCTGGTAAGGCATGCATAGCATGGGAAAAAAAACCCCGGCATAATGGTGGGGGTAAGGATCGAATCCCTAACCACAGGGGCCAAGGGGGAGTGCTCTATCCACTTGAGCTAACTCCTATGCTTATATATGTATATGTATATATATGTGTATATGTATATGTATGTGTATATGTATATATATACATGTATATGGATATGTATATATATATGTATATATGTATAGAATTGAGTTCAGGTGAGAAGAGAGTTTTATATGAGAAGTGAGAAGAAAAATTCACCCTTAGATCATGTCTCATTTAATGGTCAAGATTAAAAACTTTAAAAAACTAAAACCCCAAATTTTAAATTCATAACCTACTTTCTCTCTCCTCTCTCCTCTCTCCTACCTCCTCTCTCTCGGTAGTTCTCTGTTTACTTTTTCATAGTTTTTTTTTTTAAAAAAATACCAATTCAGTGAATTTCGTCTGAAATTCGACACTCAAGATCAAGATTAGTTCAATAGTTGCAGACAATATGGGAGAGGAAGGTTAGTATTTTGTTAATTTTTTTCGTTTTAGTTTATGTTTTGAGGTTTTTTCAGAATTTTTGAAATTGTGGCTATATCCGAAATTATCGCTATACTCAAGATTATAATCGAGATTGTGTATTGTTGATGTGAAACGAATTTCTTCTTGGTATTTCTTAATAGTCTTCGTATAATCCGAAATAGTGAGTTCTCATGTCTTCTTGGTATTTCTTCTTGGTATTTCTTATATTATGAACCAAGAACAAAAGAACTATCTAAATTGAATAGTGGTGATAAGTCTTTAATAAGAAGTTTTCGAATTTCTCAACTGAACTTGGTAGACAACTGAACTTAGAATTGCTATCAATTAGAAATGTTTCAATTTTCCCGGAAATTCCGGCTCCATAAACCTTTGATATCTAGGATGACTAACACATATTCCTTCTTTGATCTAATGACTGGCGTTCTTTATAGCTTGCATACCCAATGATTTATTCTTTGTAATAAAGGTATTATGGACAGGGTGGCTATGAACATTGTAAGATAGATAGAGTTCGTTGATCCTAATTGTTCTCTTTTCGAAAATTATAGATGGACAAAGTTATACTAGAAGCATATGGGCAAAGAGATATAAAAGTAAACACAGTCATCAATTTCTCTAAAAAAAATTAATAAGAATGAATGTGAATGGTGCATAACTTGTTATAGTAGTATTTGATTAGAGTTATATGAATTAATAATGAGAGTTACATGATATTTTAAGTACAATTATATGAATTACTAATTGGAGTTATGCGAGTATGTGACTAATCATAACTTGTTATGTACGTTCTAATTAGAGTTATGAGAGTATTTGGTTAGAGTTATATGAATTACAAATTAGAGTTACAGTAGTATTTGTCTAGTCATAAGAGTTTTAATTATAGTTATGACATTACTTGTTATGTACTTCTAATTAGAGTTATAGGAGTATTTGATTAGAGTTATATGAATTACAAATTAGAGTTATAGGATATTTTGACTACAATTGTATGAATTACTAATTAGAGTTATAGGAGTATTTGACTAGTCATAGACTAAATACTGAAACACAGTTTGCTGGATAATCCTTGTAGAAATTTTCTCGTTTTATTTTCACTCAATTGATATAGTTGTATCGTTTGTAGTTCCTCTCATCTCTGTTGTGGCAGCCTGGCAGGTATATTGATTTACATTGAGATTTATGGACAATGGAGCTCTTGTGATGGGTTGTAGTGTTATATTCAATATTGACATTCTTACCAATAATTACTTTACCATTGTTTGTATAATTTTTTACCAATTTGGGATTTAAGACTTTTTTTTTACCTCATGTATATACTCTTTTGAGCTTGTAATTATTAATTATCTTAATGGCCTATATTTTCCTTGTCACAATATACAACTATTGTTGCTATATCTCAATCACATTATCTTAATGTTGTGTACACTAGTTTGTAATTCTAATCATGTACTTTTAGTTATCGTTCTATATGAACTTACATCTATTGTTGTTGCTGCATCCTTAACTCTTCTTGTAAAAGCTGGTTGAGCAACTCAAATCGTTTGTCCAACAACATGTGTAATTTATGTACTTTTATTTTATCTTAATGTGTTACTACCATATCAATTAGTTTTGTCTATAACTCTAAACAACTGTTGACATAACCCTAATTATAGTTATGGCCTTTACTCGTTGCTTGTTACACAAAATGTATTTGAATACAATAATCTTATCCTTTGCTCGAGTCTTAGTAGACTTTCTAGTATCAAACCCACATGCTACAACATATATATTGTAAAAGTCTGCTGCATCTTTAAGATTATCAAAAATCTGCCAAACTTTAGGAATTAATTCTACTGGAACAACTCGATCGAATTCATGTTCTCCACATGGGGTGATGTTTGTACATCGTTTAGGTGGTGTAGACATATTATTTAACGACACAATGTTTATGCTTTAAGTAGAGTTACTAGTTCCAGCCTCTGCATATAAAATATAGATAAATTGTAAGTCAATGATTTAGAATTCAAAGTATTGCACATAAGAAATATGACAATTAATTCTTATAACTCTAATCAAGAGTGTCTATAACTCTAAACAAGTCGTATAATATCCCGTCAAAAAAAAAAAAACAAAAAAACAAGTCGTATAATAAGAACATTAATAAACTTCCCAAGAGCTCATTAATAGTTGTAGTTCTTATATTGTCAAAACTATACCATATGATTCTTTTCGATCTTATATTATAGTTTTAGAATAAATATGTAGAATAAATATATAGATTCATCTAACATATATAATTAATAACGACACTATGTTTACATACATCTTTTGATCTTTTTAATTAATAAGGACACTATGTAGTTGGATTATATAAACTTTAGTTTATAAGACTAGTTGGTAAACCATATATCTCAATCACAATAATTTATTTCAGACAAATAAGTTTGTATTACGATAACTCTAATTAGTTTTTTCCTATAACTCTGAACAAGTGTTGACATAACTCTAATGACTATTTCTTATAACTCTAAAGAAGTGATCGTACAACTCTTAGACATGTGTCAGCATAACTGTAATTATTATGTCATATAACGCTAACTACTCATTCGTATAACTCTAAAAAAGTGTTGCCATAATTGTAATTAGTACTTCTTATAACTCGCTCTGATATAACTCCTAAATACTACTTCCTGCAAATCTAAATTAATGTTGTCATAACTCTAATTAGTATTTCTTATAACGTTAAACAAGTATTAGTGTACCTCTTCACTACTATATCTTGCAACTCTAATTAAGTGTTGTTATAACTCTAAACAATAATTGCTATCACTCGAAAAAATATTGCACTAACTTTAATTAGTAGTTGTTGCAACTCTAAAGAAAATATTGTTATAACTCTAATAAGTACATTTATAACTCTTGGCAAAATCATTCATTAACAGGAGTATCAGCCAAAATGTAAAGAAGTTGAATGACAGCATAGAGTACAAAGTCATGAAAATATTGTCAAAACTGTACTATATAATTTTTTGCGATCTTACATTATAGTTTTAGAATAAATATATAGATTCATCTAACATATCTAATTAATAAGGACACTATATTTACATACATCTTTTGATCTTTTTAATTAATAAGGACATTATGTAGTTGGATTATATAAACTTTAGTTTATAAGACTAGTTGGTAAACCATATATCTCAATCACAATAATTTATTTCGGGAAAATAAGTTAGTATTACGATAACTTTAATTAGTTTTTCCTATAACTCTAAACAAGTGTTGGCATAACTCTAATGACTATTTCTTATACCTCTAAAGAAGTGACCGTACAACTCTTAAACATGTGTCAGCATAACTCTAATTATTATTTCATATAACTCTAAAGAAGTGTTGCCATAATTGTAATTAATATTTCTTACAACTCTTAACAAGCTTTGATATAACTCCTACATACTACTTCCTACAACTCTAAATAAGTGTTGTCATAACTCTAATTAGTATTTCTTATAACGTCAAACAAGTATTAGTGTACCTCTTCACTACTATATCCTACAACTCTAATCAAGTGTTGTTATAACTCTAAATAATAATTGTTATCACTCTAAAAAAATATTATACTAACTTATTAATTTTCCTAGATGTATACTAATTCTTGTTGCCAAAATTTGTTGCTAATATATGTTCTCTTTTCGAAAATTATAGATGAACAAAGTATACTAGAAGCATATAGGTAAAGAGATATAAAGTTAAACACAATCATCCGAAATTACAAAATATTAGTAACAAGAACATCAGTAACTTGTTCCTTGTTCTATCTGCGTGTCATTTGGATCTTTCTACTCTTGGAGTGTTAGACTAAAGATGGCAGGAGAGGCGTGTCAGATTTGTTAGAACATCAATAATTTGCTTTCTATGTGTCATAAGATTTGAAACTTATAAATGAGAAATTTGTTGCGAAAATTTCAGATTTATTCTCATTATAACTGTAAACAATTTCAAAAAAGAAAAACATACAAAATCATGAAAATAAACTAATCTTCATGCGATGCGGTAATGGATTTCACGAAATTTCTTGACAAAAGAAGATGATAGGGAAGACGTACAATAGGAGATGGGAGGAGAAGGAGAAGGAGAAGGAGAAGGAGAAGAGAGGAGAGAGAAAATGAGGTTTTGCAGGGAAGGGATGAAAAAATGGTAGTTTAAAGTTAATATTAGTTTTCAAATCTTGGCCGTTAACAAGATCTAATCTAAGGGTAGTGATTTTTTCTCATTTCTCACCTAATTTCCTTTTTCACATGATCTTGCCTCTATATGTATATATGTATATATGTATATGTATATGCATATGTATATGTATATGCATATGTATATGTATATGCATATGTATATGTATATGCATATGTATATGTATATGCATATGTATATGTATATGTATATGTATATGAATATGTATATGAATATATGTATATGTATATGAATATATGTATATGTATATGTATATATGTATATATGTATATGTATATATGTATATGTATATGTATATGTATATATATTTATATATTAGAAGTACATAATACAAGTATTTCATTCTTAATTTATTGGTGGGCTATGTCAAATATACTAGTTGTTTAAAATGTGGTAGATTCTAAATAAGACCTTGGCGTACAATATAAAGAGACAAGAACAATATTACGTTAAGCTTTTTCAATTTTGGAAATTAAAATCAAGAGTTGTGGGTTTTTCTTTAAAATTTACTAATTAGACTTTACGGTCATCTAAATTAACATGTATATGATTTTTGTGAGGGGAAAAACAAAGAAGTAGAAAATAAGTTCCATAAAGAAGAAAAAAGTATATAGAAAAAAATCAGAGGAAGTATGGTGAAGATTGAGTATAAATTATCATAAAGCCTAATGACATATTAATATGATTCTGCCGCTGAAAAGACATAGTATGACAAAAAAAATCGTAAAAGCAGTTAATATTATTTTTAATTTATTGCTATACTTATTGACAAATGATTAAAATTTTACCAGATTAAAAGATTCACGAGATTCAATACTAGTTTATATCTTATCAACATTTGATTAAGCAAAATTGGTTCATTCAACTCTTTTTCTCGTAACAAAACAAGCAAAAATAACCCAAAATTAGGATCATCAAATTTTCAAATTATGTAACTCAAATCGGACCTAGTCTACCTTTAAATGGCAACTTGCATTTATGTATCACCATCAAACAAGGGAAAAAAACAATAAATTTTTTGATATAATGATTTCTACGTCATGGAGTTGGGAGTTCAATTGTCATTAACAACAACTACAATGAGTAGTAGACATTAACAATAATTTCTCTCAGTCTTGATCGAAATATCTAGCATTTGGGTTAGGTTTTACAAAAAGTGGGGTCCACATTTCGTTATCTACATTCCTCCCCAACTCTATGGGGGCGGGTTTAAGTTTCTTGGCTCCTCAAACTAAAAAGCTTGCTCACCAATTACCAACTAAGCATAAATAACTCCCCAAAAAGAATGCACTACTTTTATTTTCATGAATTTTTATCATAAAGTTTTATAAAGTATGAAATGGCATAAACAGTAAAAAATTACTTGCATGAAAGTTTCATCCCATTGGTCGTTTTTCTCAACTGGTCCCACAAGGCACAAGTCTCATATAAGAGCACCAAACAAGTCTTTATCTTCTTTGTTTCTCTCTCCTCTCTTATGTCTCCTACCTTGAGACGAGATTTTCTTCCTTATGGGTCGGATTTCATTTTGCTTACTCAAACATTAAGTTCTCCAAATTTTCTTTAACGCTACAATTTAGTTTACTGTACTTCTCTACCTGCTGCCTGCTACTTTGCTGAAGTCTAGGTTGGTGATTTTTATTTTTTCTGGGTTTTTAAGGAAGTACTGTTTAGTGGGTGTTTTTTTCTACTGTGAAGTCTACTTTGTTTTTAGAATTAATAAAGAGCAAATCTTTGATGAAGTTATATGATCCTGATGGCTGATTGTATATATGCATCTTTTTTTCTTTCTTTCTTGAGTTTGTTTATATGATTTTTATGTTTTTTTCTTTTACGATGTATGATTAAAATTCATTTCTAGCATATCATGTTCTAATAGATTATCTTAGATTCTCAGAAAAACCCTTTTGAGGTTTGTGATCACATATATATTCCCATGTTTTTTTTTGCTATATAGTTTTTTCCCATGTTGTAATTTTAAGCTGGCTTATGTATATTTATATTCTTCTCAGGAAAAGTATGACTACTTTTCTAGATATGGGGTTGATTTGATTTGAATTGGCTAGGGTTAGACCCTTCTGTCACTAAATGGCAGCTTAATTTTACTAGATTCCAGATCTTTTTTGGTGATTGGTGGATGGAACTTTTGAGTTTTGATTAGTGTAGAGTGTTTCTCTTTTGACATGTTGTATACTCAAGGTATTGGAATCATTCATTTGGCGTTCGAGGTCTGATTCCGAATTGATGAAAAATCTTTATAGGTCAATAGACTGTAGTCTGTACCCTGGAAAGAGCAAATTTAAGAGTATAGGGATGCAGAAGAGTGCCACCAACCGTCAGGTATCGTCAATTGGGTCTATGCCTTGGTGGGTATCTGCAGGATCACAAGAGGAGCATATTGATTCAACTAATCTCAATCAATTCGATTGGGTTGGTGAGCACCAAAAATCTCAGCACATTATGAGTGGAATACCAGAGAAAGAAAAAGAAGCTGCTTTCCATCTTGCTTTTTGTGCTGGTAACTTTCTGGATTCCAACTTCTTCGAACTGAATTCTTGTGTGTACGTAAGTTATATATTAGGACTAATCAGTTTCACAACTATGTCCTGTATCGGATATGTGAAAAGTTCAATTTGGCGATAACACTACGCTTGTTTTTTGGCTGTAATCTTTGGTTAGTTTTTATGGAATCAACACATGTTGATTGGATCCCTAGCCTTTACCTTACGCTTTGCCCTAAAAATTCTTTTTTCCCCCCTGAGATTATGCAATAACAGTGAAGAAACTTTTATGTGAGGGCTTCTGTTTCTGTTGATTGTGTTCCTGTGTATAATTCATAGTCATTATTGCATGGAAGCTCTTTCATGGGCTATGACAAAGAGGTAATGGATTCATATTTCTTGCTTTCTAAACTCAACATGAGATTTATACTCCTTACCCCCATAAAGTAAACAGTTTTGCTATAATAATGAAGTATGACATTGTGGTCAATTTTTCAACTCTGATTGGAATTTCCTATTCAGAGAAAAAGGAAAAGCATAATAAACATGCTGGATGTATATTACCTGGCCCTTGGAGCTTATTATATAGTATAATGTTTCTCTTTTGAATGGCTTGAGTTAAGATGGAGGTATAACCCTTGTAGTGCAATATATTTTTCTGCATTGTTTTTGAGTTTATAACTCATACTTGTAGTCTAGTGTAAAATCTACAGTGGCTTTGAGTTGGATGAAATGGAAGTAGAGATAATGCACCTATTCCCGATTTATGGAGTTCTGAGTTCTCTTAGAGTGGTAGGAGTCTATCCAGTCCAGCTCACCGTTTGATGGCTCAGAAACAAGCTCATAGTAAATAAAATGATATTATTAAGTAGTAATGCTGTGCATTTGTGTCAGGGTTCAATTTATAGAGTTGGTGGAAATGCTTTTTGCTCCTTACTCTGTCAGAGTTTTGTGAGATTAGCGAGATAACATCACCACATTCAACTTTTTGATATATACACTTTTTAAGTTGGAGATTATAATGTATTATGGAATGCAAGGGAGACTGGGAGAGTTTACTTTGGAAGTAGGGTTGTGCAATTTTTCCCATAACAGAAAGAAAACAGTTTTTCGATTTTAAGATTTTAGTCTTTGTACTTGGAACTATCGGCATCTATGACTTTTGATTTCCACGAGTGAACTTACTCTTTTTAGGTTGTTGGTGTGAAAGTTTGAGCAAGTATATGATGATTAATAATCCTCAATTCAAGGTTACTAATTGGCTGGGACTCTCTAAAACCATTGTTGCGCTCTGTTATTTTCTGATTATCTGATACATTACATTTGATATGTATGGTTTCTGCTGTTCTGCGAAAGCTGGACTTGATACTATTGTACATCTCAATTGTTGTAACTTCCTCTCACCCAATCCAGTGTAACTTCCTCTCACCCAATCCAATGTTTCTTGTAATGTGTTTTCTTATATCATAAGTACCACATCCATTTGTCACCTGATAGGCTGATGAGTGATGATCAACATAGGAGCAAAATAATTAAATAATAAGCTTGTCTGGATGCCTATTATAGATAATTAAAGCATGTGAACACTGAGGCTATTTGCTACAGCAAGAAGCATAATCACATTATGGTCCTATTTTGCACGGCATGTATCTTATTTTCACTTTGCTTTTTGTCAACGTTGTACTGTATGGACTTTTTGAACCCTGTATTGTTGGTTGAATAATTTCTTAATTTGAGTCTTGTGTTCAGGGGATAACAAAAACTCTTCGAAAGAAAACAATGTTCGTGATAATCAAACAAACAGTTTCCAACAGTCCTCCCTTCCCCAAGAAAAGAGCTATTTTGAGCTTGGTCTTGGTCAGCCAATGGTAAATAATCTTATATGTACCTGAACTGTATATGTACCTGAACTGACAGATATTTCTTTCTCTTTATCTAGTAAACTCATATCGTTCAAATAAAATCTTCAGGTCTATGGAAATTATCCTCTTGCTGATCAATGCCATGGATTATTCGCAGTTTACGGGACTCAGCCTACGGTTTGTTCATCTAGAAACATCTTTTTTTTTTTTACAAAGTTTTCTCCACTTCTTGATTTTTTGCTAACGTCATGTACTATCTTTATATAGGTAAAAACAGAAAAAGAAGTTTTCATTGTAGTTCACTGTGTAGTTGTATACTTGTATTATGCACTTCAAGGGAGTGTTTTGTGATCGTATCACAAAACAAGAATTTGATTATTATTTTAAATGTGGTGCTTTTTTTCTTCTTTTGTTTGTGTTATAATATATTATAAGCTACTTGATAGAATTTCTTTTTTTTTTCAAATAAGAATGTAATAACTAATTTGAGTTTCGTGGATCCACATTCAGTCTTTTTTAACCGAAATTTATAATTTAATTTAAATGCTTGAGGCTTAAATACTTTCATCTTGGAATTTGTAAGTATAGCAGTATAGCACTATCCATCTAAACAAGAAATCTGAAATGTTATTTTATGTAACTATGTTAAAAGCTTAGCACCATACCAATTGCGTGCTTAGTCAACAATTATAATGAGCTAGGTAAATGTTTTTTTCTCTTAGGAACATGTTCAATAGTTTTTTTCGAATATTTTTTGGTCACACGTTACTTCCACGTTTGTGTAAGATATACCTTGCTCTAGGCATTTTGCCATTAATGTCAACTGGGCCATTACTCTTGCTAAATGTGTATCCTATTGCGGCTTTGAAAAGATTTTCTGTGATTTATTTTGTTAATGAGGTTTCATGTTGCTGGTTGTGTTTTTTTTTGTCTTGTAATGGTGTTATGTTAGAATGTGTATAGTTCTTTGAAGTTTTAGCCGTGTTGGTTGTCAATATTTGGAATATATAGAATGTAAAGCTCATATCAAGAAGTATTCTTTTTGAATTCAGGGACGTGTCATGCTGCCATTCAGTGTGACAACTGAAGATGGACCTATATATGTGAATCCGAAACAATATCATGGAATTTTACGCCGCCGAAAAATGAGAGCAAAGGAAGGGATGAAGAGCCGGTCAGCCAAAGATAAGGTGAACTGTTTGACTCTTTCATTCCTTCATTGTAAATATGATAGTTTTAACTGTTCAAGTCTATCTTCAATAGTAGCATGTTAGATAGGATGCATCCTTGCATGTTTTCACACACATACATGTCAGCATATTGATGAAGCTGCTTGATTTACTGCACCATTTTCCATCTCAATGTATTACATTTTTTTTTGAGGGGAATCTCAATGTATTACATCTATCCTTGCTATCTGTTCATTTCCGTGCTCATCTAGATCTGCGTGCGTTAGGTTTATGCACTGAATTGTTGCCTGTTTAATGACTAGCCATATATATCTGTTATGCAATCGCAGCCATATATCCATGAATCACGTCACCGCCATGCCTGTCGTCGCGCAAGGGGTGCTGGTGGACGCTTCCTCAACATCAAGAATCTTGAAAATGAGAAGAATAAGCAGGAAACAGAGAGGACATCTGATCAATTGACCTTTCCTTCCTCACAGTCATCAAGCTCTGAAGTTGTTCAGTCAGAAGGTGGACACATGAACTCCTCAAAGGAAGTCTCTGATTCTAAGAGCTCAATTTTGTCAGGATCGGAAGTTACGAGCATGTATTACAGCAAAGAGTTCGATTGCTTCGGTCTCAATCCTAGCCGTCCATTTGCTTTCCACCCTTTACCAAGTATGGAAGGAAACAGGCAGGGCGGTAACTGGGTTACAACACCTGATGGCTGTTGCAACCTCTTTAAAGTTTGAGAAAGAAAAAGGATACTAAAACGGATGGTTGCTTTAACTGTGGAACACTTTTCTAGATTAGCAATCATTCTGCCCCTTAAGCCGTTACAGAGGAGTTAAAGGAGCTCCTTGACAACGGTCACTCTCTCGATATTTACCATTTGGTTGTGTTATCAGATGGCAAGTCATCCTTTGGCTATTCGGAGGTCTGTAATTGTTGCTCAGTTTGAACTCTAGAGCTGTCTCGCTCTTGAGTGGTTGCAGTGACAAGAGGCCTTTTTGTATTATAGTAAGAAGCTTTCATCCTAAGGGGTCTTATTTGCTCGACTAAAAGTCAGTAAATGAGGTTTGCTCGTTGACTAAACTTTAATGCCTACTTATGCTTGTATTGTGGTCTGGACTGCTGTGTGTATATGCTACTTTGAATTTGTAATATATGTTTTCATTGGGTTTCTCAAATAAGATATCATCTTGTGAGACTGTATTGTATTAGATTGTTAGATTGTATCAACATAGCTTTGGTCAGATGGACCAACCTAAATGTTCAAGCACTGTGGTAGTTTTATCTTTTAAGCTCAAAGGCATGGGTTGTGTTAGTTTCTTTATTTGACAGCTATACAAATATATTAAAAGACGTTCTCATCAAAGAAATGATGTCATGTGGCACTCTTCTTAAATTTTTAATACACATATTTATAATCTCATTATAAGATATTAGTAATATGTAGCTACTAGGAATCAAACACATGACATTTGAAATGAAATATGAGAGTTTAACAAACAATCTATTACTATTATTTCAATGTTTAATGTTTCAAAGTAAAACATAATAGAAGTCTTATAATTATATGTAACTATAAACACAGACAATTTTTTTTTATTTCTAAACCTTTTATTAAAGGGAAATTCTACATGGTGGCCTTCTAGTTTGTGTTTTTCTACTTGGTGGCAAGGCAAAAAAAATATTATACCGAGTGACACCATACTTTGTCTAATTATACTTAGTGGCTTTAATCCAATTAAAACCAGACTAACCAATCATTGAAGCTGAATTTACTAACCTACCCCCTAAATTAAATTCTTAGTCTGCCTTTCTCTCTCAGACTTCATCTCCTTTCTCTTGATTCCCTCACCTTTCCTCTTCTCCATTTTTCTCTGTTTACATTACTAATCGAAAAGTTGGATTTTTTAATCTTACACTAAACTGGTTAGTTGGTTTTGGTCTGAATTCATACCAATATTCTGGGTTTTTGTTGGCTAAGCATTACTTGATCATACAATGCCTGAGAATCTAGAAAATTGAAAACATTGCGACCTTAATCCCCACCAGTGGACATGTTAATGATAAAGACATCAAAGATTCAAAGGTTTGTTTTTTCTCCTTTGATTTTTATTTTATGTGTATAATTTTGTGAACTTGTCATATCTTGCATTATAATGCTTTAATTTACATGTCTTAATCATAAATTATAAATTTTGATGATCTGTCGATGATCCATTGGTGATATTTTGCAACAATATTCAAGAAAAGAAAGAAGAGGAAGTGAAGGTATCAAGAGATTAGTCAGATCGTCCAGAAGAGCCAGATTGCTTATGTTATTTGAGGACTGGTTTATATGATTATGGCACTAACTGTCGTTTAAACCACTAAGTATTGGTAAATTGGAAGAATGCAATTAGGGTGTAGGTTAGTAAATTCAGTTTAAAGGATGGGTTAGCCTAGTTTTAAGTGTATTAAAGGCCACTAATTATAATTAGACAGAATAGGATGTCACTTAGTATAATTTTTTTTTTACCCTGCCACCAAATAGAAAAACACAAAGTAAGAGGCTACCATGTAGAATTTCCCTTTATTAAAATATTAACATGCATTCTCTTACTCAATTCCAATGACATTGTTACTTTAATCCCAAATTCTTTGGAATTTTCTTTCCGTACCTTTTTAATACCTCAAAGGTATCCTGTAGGTGGGCAATATGATCTCCAGCTTGCTTCGACTTTACTAACATGTTGTCTATGTAACTTCCATTGTGACCCCTAGCTGCTTTTCGAACATCTTGTTTACTAACCTTTAGTAGGTAGCACCTGCATTTTTTAGTCCAAAGGGCATTGCTTTGTAACAATATATACCTCTTTCTGTCATGAATGTTGTTTTCTCTTGATCTTCAGGATCCATCAATATCTGGTTGTAGCCAGAATACGCATCTAGAAAGGTGAGCCTCTCGTGCCCAGCTGTTGCATCCACCAAGGCATATCTTTTGGAAATGTTTTGTTGAGTTCAGTGAAGTCGATGCAGACTCGCCACTTGCCGTTCTTTTTGCCGACAACTACCACATTGGCCAGCCAATCTGGATATTTGACTTCTCTGATTTTTCCAGCTTTCAGCAATTTTTTCACCTTTTCGTTGACTATCAGGTTTCTTTTTGGTGCAAATTTTCTTCTTTTTTGCTTGATAGGCTTCGAGTTAGGGTCGACATTCAGCTTGTGATTTATTATATCAGGTTCAATTCCTACCATGACATGTCTTCATGACTCCATGCGAAGCAGCCTATGTTTTATTTTAGGAACTCGATGATCCGTTCCTTTTCCTAAGCTGGTAGGGATGCTCTGATCTGGACAGTTTGCTCTAGCCTTGCTGAGTCTAGTACCACTTCGTCTACATCTTGCTCATTTGGTTTGATGGGTGCTGGACCTTGTTGTAGTTGCTAGCTGGATTCTTTCTTCGCCTTGAGGGATATGCTATAACATTCTCGGGCCAGCTTACGATCGCCTTTAATTTCTTGTATTCCCCACTTGGTTGGAAATTTGATGGTCTGGTGATATGTGGAGGGCACACATCTTGTGAATCCATGGTGTCCCCATGATGATGTTGTACGTTGAGGGACAGTCCACCACGTTGAATCTTGTCTGCAAGTTAACCCCTTTGGCATAGGTAGGCAGGGTGATCTCTCTAAGGGTCCTAGCTGGTTCGCTACTGAATCCATACAGGACAGTTGCCTTCTTGATGATATCTGCTTCCTGCAATCCCATGCTTTCAAGGGCATTTTTGAATATGATGTTGGTTGAGCTGCCATTGTCTATCAGCACTCTCTTCATCAAACAATTGCTGACAATCAGAGAGATGACTAGTCCGTCATGTTGGTCTACCTTCTCATCTCCATCTTCTTCATCGAAGTTGATGGCCATGCTCTGGAGCTTCTTTTCTTCTTCATTCTTGTGCTGCTTTGGTACAGCTTTGGAGCCCTCTCGAGCAAATCTCTTAGCTGCATAATAGGTTAGTCCGCATATCTCAGATCCACAAGATATAGAGTGGATTACCTTGTCATGTGTAGGCTCAGGTGGAGGTCCAGGTTGTTTGTTGTTATCATCAGGTTGTCCTCCTTTCTGGCCTTTCTTCCCATGAGGTCCTCTAGGTATCCTTTCTTGAGCAGCCAGTCAATTTCTTTTCTCAAGGTCTTGCAATCTTCTGTACGATGACCGTGATCGCCATGGCAACTGCACCACTTGGTAGTGTCTTCTTCTCCCTTTAGCTTGTCACTTTTTCGTAGCCATCTTGCTGTTGTCCCCAACTTCTCAAGTGCGTTTACCACGCCTCTTACATCCACGTTAAAGCAATACGATGAAATAGGGGGGTAATCTCTTTCAGTTTCCTTACTTGGACTTTTTCTAGCTACGCTGTTGGTATGATCGCGCCTCTGATAAGGTTGGTGACGCCAATCATTCCTTTTATGGCCTTGTGCTTTTCGGTCGTGGCTAGATTCATTTCCATACCTGGACACATCGTCTTCTTCAACGCGGATTTCAACCATGGCTCTGGCTCTGACCTCCTCGAATGTGTTGCAGGGGTACCTGGTCAGCTCATAATATAACCTGGATCTGTACGTCAGTTCTCTCCTGAATGCCTTGATAGCTGTGGGAACGTCTAGGTTCTTGACTAATATCATTTCTTTGTTAAACATGTCGAGGTACTGCCGTAGAGCTTCATTTGTTTTGTGAGTGATCCGGTACAAATCGCCTATATGCTTTTCCAGGATCCCGCTGCTAGCAAATTGCAGATAGAACTTGTTAATCAAAGCAGCAAAGTTTGGAGTTGTACCTGGTTTCAAGCTGATTAGCCACTACAAAGCTGGTCCATAAAGGGTGGCCCGAAATGATTTGCACATGGTGGCCTCCAAGAGATGTTCAGGAATAGACAAGGTCCACATTTTCTGTTTGTACTGCGCCACATGATCATAGGGATTTGCTGATCCGTCATACAACTTATGAGGTTGAGTCAGGTTGATCTTCTTGGGGATCCTAGCTCTTGCAATTTCATCAATGAAAGGAGATTGTGCATAGCCATTGGGAGACTCCTCAGCCATGGGTGTTGGTGCTCCAGGTAGCTTCGCCAGCATGCGTAGTATTTTCTTATTCTGAGACTCGAGGAGCGCCAACTTCTTAGCTGTAGGATCAGTTTCCTCTTCTTCTTTGTCTGAGTTGATCTTAGCTTCCTCTTCATCTTCACTGATGCCTTGCTGCTTTTGACAGATTCCAGCTCCTTCCTAAGATTTTCAATGGTCTGCTGTGATTCAGATTGGGAGCGACGGAGGTCGTCCTGGGCCTTGTTCAAAGCAGCCTTCATTTGTTCAGGGGTAGGGTCGGCCATATTGGAATGAAGTGTGTTTCTTATGATTTTAAGATGGGAATGACTTTATGAGAAATTTAGCTGTAGAGCCCCACTGTGGGCTCGAAACTGTTTATGCCAAATTTTGCACAGGCAAAACTTAGCTGAGGATCTACAGCTATGAGCAACAGACAACTAGCACAGAAAGAATAAACTAGATGTGAGGAAAGTAAATAACGAAGACAAGACACCAAGGATGGTGACGCGGAAAACCCCATGAATAAGGGTAAAAAACCCGCAGGTGGCTATGAGTCCACCAATCCACTATCAATGCAAAGAGTTACAGCTTAGACTAGATATTTTTGTAGTATATATGAAATGTAAAGAACAATAATTGCAATGTAGAATGAAAAGTGCTTAGAATACAATCACTGAGTGTGTCCTTTTATCAGGCTCTACTTTTCTTATATATACATGTAATCTTTCTACCGTTGCTAAATCAACCGTCGGGAACTACTTCCATGCTTTTCGCCATTTCTTCCTAGAATTATGGAGGGAGTTTAACTGCCATTATACTCTTCCAACGAGCTTCTTTCTCTTTTGTAGGCTTTGTAACGATCCCCTCATTGTGTTGCCAGTTGACTCATTCTCCTTTGACTTGGTCTTTTCTTCAAGTACGTCTTCATTGAGTTGACTATTACCCAGCTTGCATACTCGTAATTACTATATGTTTTCCTTAGCTGGCTCCAACTAGCTGTGGCAACCACATTACCTGTGATACTCAGCTTAGGCAAATATTTAGGACATAACAAAAATAAATCATATATAAAGCATAGATGATTAAGCTTAAGATTTTTGCATCTTGAGTGAAATTTTGAAGCCAGGAATATTGCAAATTTTAGTAAAAATCCTAGACGTATACTCCATACAAAGAGTGAAAAGTAAGGGGGAGAGGAGATCTTCTTTTCTTACCCTTTTTGGTTGAATAAGATCACTACGACTGCCATTGCCCATCAGTGAAAGCAGGTGTTGTCACACAATTTATTATCAATCTCACAAAAGTAGGAAATCAAAGATCATATAACATTTCATCAATAAATTGCCAATCAATAATATCATAAGCTTTCTTGATACAACAAGCTTACTTCTGAGTAGGTCTATACATTTTGACAAGTTCTTGACAAAGCAAGACATTATGCATAATGTTTCCACTAGCAACAAAGGCTCCTTGAGTAATACTAATCACCTTAGACAAGACAACATTTAACTTGGCACGAATAAGCTTGGTCAAACATTCGTAAATTGTAGAAGCAATTAGCCGGAATTCACTCACATAATTACTAAATTTCACCTTAGGAACTAAAGTGATAGTGTAATGTTCAACGCCTTCACAACAAAGCAAGTCCTAAGCACATCCGGTATAGCATACACCATTTCTTCGCCAACTATATCCCAATCAACTTTATCGCTAGGAATATAAAACATCACCTTCTTAACATCATCAAGATTGAAATCAAAGACAAGCAGCTCACGAATAGTAGCAGATAGATTAGGGCCTAGGTGAATAATATCAGGGAGAATAGGTGATCTCCTAGGCATACGTTCACCAAGCAACTTCTAGTAGAACGCCATAAAATTAAAGCAATAGTAATGTAAGCTGAAATTTTCACCCATCTACCATTTTGATTCTGAACAACTTGAATAGTGTTCTTCTTATGTCTAGCCTTAATGTTGTTAAAAAACACTTGAGAGTTTTCATCACCTTCCTTAAGCCAGTGAAGTTTTTCTTTCTGTTGCAGAACAGTGTGATAATCTCTCCAGACAATCATGTAAGCTTCTTGGGCTTCCTTCTCTAGCTGGGAAAAGCTATAATCAACAAGATTAGAGTGTATTTCCTGTTGAATTACTAGCAATCTGGCATTTGCTTCCTTCTCACACATATGAAGATCATCTTGCTCTCTAACATCAAGAGCTTTCAGGTCTTGCTTAAGAAGCTTATTCAACATTTTACAATCTTAAAAGTAGAACACCATAAACAGATCTCCTCCACCCTTCTCACTACCTCCAAAAAGTTGCCATTTAGGCACCAACGATTGAAGAATCTAAAAGGCTTCCTCCTTTGGTGTATGAAACAAGTTTTAATGAGCATAGGATTATGATTAAAATATAGTGCTAGTGGTGTCAGCAATAGATCTGACCGCTAGGTCAATCTGATTCTAACTTGACTTGAACATGGTTCAACCTGTGAGGGTCAGTCCCCATACCTGATCGAAACCTAACTTAGGATTACCCAGACCTGACCGGTACCTGACAAGATTATATGTTGACCTGGCCAGATAGGCCTGCATTCAAACTCAAACCTGATCGTACTTAACCAGATATTACTAAAATTCAATTACTTTTTTATATCTACAAAATCATTTAAATATATTAATTTATAAAATTTCTTACATTTAATAACTAATTAAATAAAACATTAAATTACATGTACTTGTTTATATTATCATTTAATTACCCAATCTCCTCATTTTCAAATAATATTAAAAAATATATGATTAAACCCTATAATCCAAATTTATTATCACATTTTAATATTCTACCAAAATTTTTCCATTTTCTCACAAATATCGACTGCTAGCCAGTCGTTAATGATGAAAGTCATAATTTTTTTTAAAAATCAGCTACATCCTTTAATTTAAGAGATGCAGATGATTTAAAATTTTACTTAAAATCTGAAGCAATTTTAAGGAAGATATATACACAAACCAAGCATAAATCAACAAATATGCAAACATAAAATCTCAAATTCAAAATTTTCAATTGAAAATGGGTAGATCTAAGATCAAAATCCTTGGTACTTACATTCGCCAAACTTAATTAGCATCTAACATGGTAAATCGGTAAGTTATCATGGACTTTTCCTACACATGTAGAGATGCATGTCTTTCTTGCGCCATCATAACTTACCAAGATGGAGGCAAGTTCATACTTGCTTAGCTAAAAGTCGGAGAATATTATTAGTTATAGCACTTAACATGGCACTTCAAGCTTAGATCACAGGGAACAACTACATGATGACTAAGAATATACTGATAAAAATACTCTTTAAGTAAAAACAGATAGAATTGCAGCTAAACTATTAAGGCAAAAGAAGTATAAAATCATATTAATGGCTATAATGGATTGAAGCTTTCACTCCTCAATAGTAAATGAGCTTTACCAGTTAATTATGTCAATAACACTTAATCAAAAACTTGCTAAATTTAGTTTTATGCAAATCTTGTTCCATTAGCAAGCACCACCAACAATATTTATCATTTCTAAAAAAAAAAAAAGGAAGAGATATTCTACATACCATATTATAGTACAATGAAACTGATAAAAATAGAAAAGAAAAATATAGTAAATGAACAAATAAATTACTAAAAACAAGAAAAATGAATTACAAAATTCCCAATTATTCAGCAAAATGTACGCAAAAAATAATAATATACGAATTAAAAATCGAAAAATAATATCTAAACAAGCTAAATTAATAAACGAATTACGAAAATAATATACATTGGCAACCTAAATCAAAAAACTGAAAAAAAATTCAGACTTGTTGAAGATTTCTACAATATTTCTGTGACAGATTAACAAGCTAAATTAAGAAACGAATTAGAAAAATGAACAAATTAAATTTAAAATAGAAAAAAGAAACTCTAACCCTAACCATAACATGAAGGTTACATAAAAATAAAAATCAAGAACCCAATGCACGTTCCTTCAACAAACTCAATTCCAACTCAAATTTCTTCTACCTCAAACGACGACGTATTAGTAGAATAAGGGCGGGGAAACCCTTGAAGGAAGAAATTGGTGTTGATGGCGGTTCTGAAGGACATTGGAAACTTCGGGTGGTTGTTAGGGAAGAAAATAGGGAAGAACGATGGTGGTGGTGGTGAGGAGAGAGGGTGAGAATCGTGATAGAGGAGAGATAGAGGGAGCAGAGGAGGGTCAAAGGTCGATGGAGGCAGATGAAATATGTAGAGGAGGGGAGGGGGGGGGGAACAAACACACTTCTTTTATACCTAATAATATTAGGGTTTCTAAATTTAATATCATCCGTTGGATCAAAATCATCAACGGATGAGAGTTGATCCCTTTTTTTTGTCCTCTTTTATGTTTAAATATACAATTAATGGTTAGATTTTAATCATTCTCATATCAATGGTTCTAATTCATAATCCATGATATTATTCTTTAGCCAATAGAAAAAAAGAATAACCTAGCATATGGATTGATGACCTAGCACATGGATTGATGATCTTATATTCTTATAATCTTAATAGTTGTTGTCTTGGTTTAGTAACTTATAATATTTAATAATTAGTTAACTATTATTATTTCATTATAATTTAAAATTCCAATTATCTTTATTGAAATTATTATTAGTATTATTTAAGTATAACTATTATTTACTCCCTCCGTTTCCTTAAGATCTTCCCTCTTTTACTTTATTCCTTATTTGGATTTTTTTTTTCCTTTTTACCCTCTCATGTCCCTATCATTATGGTCCACCCTTACATTATTGATTCAATTTTACTCCCTTTCTCTCTCCTACTTTAACGTATTTTTATTTGTTTATTTATCTTAACCCCTTTTTCTCTCCTACTTTACCCACCCTACACCCCCACACAAATTAATTCTCATTGGTATCTGTAGTAACAGTAACAAGGAAGAATTTTAGGAAACGGAGGTAGTATTAATTAGCATAGTATAACTATTATTATTATTATTATTATTATTATTATTATTATTATTATTATTATTATTATTATCATTAATAATAATAATAATAAGGAAAAATTCACATGAATAATCCAAACTATGAGCGATCTTCCAATAATAATCCTAACTATGGATTATTATAGTATAATCTAAACTAATTGTAACTCTTCCAATTTTGATCCCACTTGACCGACAACCTGTTAATCAAGTTAATCAAATGATTAAACTTAAGTTTTTTTATTATTATATTTAACAAATTTAATTTAGTAAAAATTAAAAAATCAAAAATTAAAAAATAAAAACAAAAATCAGAAAAAAAAGATCAAAATCTAATTAAACCCCAACCCTCTCTCCCCCTCACTCTCTCTCCTCACCGTCTCTCTCTTCCCCCAACCACCTCCGCCACCACCACCAAACCGGCACTCCTCCCCACACTCTCTCCTCCCTCGCGTCACCACCGGCACCACCACAGACCTCCTCTCTTCTTCTTCTTTTTTTTCTGAATGGGTTTGAATGGGTTTTGGGGTTGGGGTTCGAATGGGTTTTCCGGGGTAGCTGGGGTTGCGATGATGTGGTTGTGGGGTTTGAATGGGTTCGACGGTGGGCGGGATTGGGGTTCGAATGGGTTCGACGGTGGGCGGGGTGGGGGTGCGATTTGACGGGATGGGGTGGCGGTTTGTGGGTTCGATGGGGGTAGGGGTGGTTTTGAAGGTGGTGGTGGTGCGATTTGAAGGTGGAAGTGGTGCGATTTGAATGGGTGGGTTGTTTGGGGTTGATTTGGGTCGATTAGAGGTGTGGTTCTGTGGGGGTTATGGTTCGAGGGGGTGGGGTTGATTTGTAGGAGTCCGGCGGTAGGTGGTGGTTCTGATGGTGGCTAGGGGGTTCGAAGGGTGTGGTGGTGCTGGTGGTGTCGGTGTGTGGTGCTGGTGGTGTCGGTGTGTGGTGGTGCTGGTGGTGTCGGTGTGTGGTGCTGGTGGTGGTGCGGTGGTGGTGTTGGTGCGGTGGTGCTGGTGCGTGGGGTTGGTGTGTGATGATGGTGCGGTGGTGGTGCGTGGTGCAGTGGTGTTGGTTGGGGGTGGAGCCGTGGTGTGGTGGTGGTGGTGTTGTGCTTATGATGTACTGGTGATGATGATTTATGATTGATGATGATGATTTATGATGATTGAATAATTAGATAAAAAGAAAAGAAAAAAAAAGAAAAATGAATTTTTAACCTGTTATAACAAGTTACAATAGGTAAATGGAGTAATATGGGAAGGTAAATGCTTTAGTTAGGATTATACTATAATAACTCATAGTTAGGATTATTATTGGAAGATGCCCAATAGTTAGGATTATTCATGTGAATTTTTCCTAATAATAATAATAACAATATTATTATTATTATTATTATTATCATCATCATTATCATTATTATTATTATTATTATTATTATTATTATTATTATTATTATTATTATTATTATTATTATTATTATTATTATTATTATTATTATTATTATTATTATTATTATTATTATTATTATTATCATTAAATTAAAAATTTAAAATATGAATTGAGTTTCTAAATTTTATTAGACTCCTTATACCGTTACTTGTACAATTATCACACTATTACTCAATTAAGTAATAGTATAACTATATTGTATTTAAGTGATGCATTTATTGATCTCGTCCGATAACAACTTGTTTCAATCCAAATACATGTTTTTAGTTTCGAAATACATTTCAAATGAAGACTATTAGCTAAAATAGAGTATTATTCTTGAATTAGCTTATAATATATATTGATACATTCATTAATCTTATCTAGTAATAACTTCTTTCAACTATATATGAACAAAATAGTGAGCACTGAGTTGTTATAAGTTTAAGTGAGTAACTATCTAAATGCTAGATTAACATATGGTTGTTAATAAGTTACTATCTAGTAACTTATTGACTTATGGTTGTTATGTTTACTATCGTTTATATGAATTATTGTTATTTATTATTATTATTATTGTATAGCATATGAACTCTCGTTATAATGACTTTGGCCTCATACAAACTGTTGTTGTAAACATATGATTATCATTTGTTATATTATTATAACATATCAAGAGTCGTTCTACTAATTTATAATCAATATAGTACTAGAATGGTTTACAATAATTTTATTACCAATGTACTACTAAACTTATTAAACATGTTGATCAAATAGTTTGTTTATACTTCATCACATATAGTCACAACATAATACACATGTAGTTTTTTGGGCAATATACTTACTTACCAAAACAAAAACATAATACACATATACCATGTCATATTTTTATTGTTATCGCTATTATTAGCATTGTTGCTACTATTACTGTTAGTATATTTATTTATATTGTTATTGTTATTGTTAGTATTAGTATTCTTGTTTTTATTTGTATTACTATTTCTATTGTTAGCATTGTTACTATTACTGTTATTATTTGTATTATTATTATTATTGTCATCACCGCTCTATGTTTATTATTATTACTATTCTCAGTATCATCATAGCTATTTACAAACTTATATATCAATCCTGAAGCTTATAATAATAAATAATTTATATAAACCTTGAAACTGATCGTTTAGTCGTTATTATTGTTGTTGGTTATATCATATAATATTAGAACATATGAAGGGTCGTTCTACTTCTTTACTCTTTAGAGTGATTTAACGCATTTGATTAGTCGAAATGATAGTAGACTAAGAGAATACACTAAACATAACATCTCGGTAAACAAATAAAGTGTTTTTCTTAGTTTTTCGTTATCATCCATATATTTATCGCACACACACACATGTATATGTATGTTGAACTTAATAATTTGAATAATATGATTCGTTTACAAAATCCATAACAAAATGAAAATGACCCGATTTGGAGTTAATCGAAGTTGAATTGACGTTCAATAACGAATGGACCGATGCTTCACAATGATCGAACTAAGGTAATTGGTGATTCAACCCGAGTACACTTGACTCCACCCAAGCGTACATGAAACCCAAATACGATATGTGCAAACCCGACTAAAAAATGTTCACGGGCGACCATATCTTGGAATGGATTGACTTGTAACTGGAACGTTCAGACCTGTCCGACACCTGGCACTCCCATGATTCAAATGTGATTGAACCAATTGAACAAAATCTGACCAATCACGACCTAGGACACTGACTGGCAGAATCCTGACTTGTCCGGGTCTGACCTGGTTCGCCGTGGGTATGCCCAGAACCTGTTTGAGAATCTGTTTTGACACCACTATATAGCGCCTATGGTTCTCAATAGATTACAAGAGACCATTATATTATATAAATTTCGGTTATTTCACCAAATACCCCCGACAAATCGCGAAATTCACAATATACCCTCAATGTTTTAGAAATGCACCATATACCCCTGACTATTCGAAAACGTGCACCAGATACCCTTTTTCTAACTGCCGTTAACTCACCGTTAGCATTATTTACAATTTTGCCATCATTAAACCCTAACCCTAAAATCAAACCCTAATCTCTAACCCTAATCCTTAACCCTAACCCTAACCCACCTCCTACCATCCACCCCAGCACGCACCTCCTCCCCCACCCCAACCCCTCCCCCCTCCCCTCTAACCCAGCGCAGACCCCACCCCCTCTCTTGCCACCGTCGCCGCCACCCCATCCCCGTCCCCTCTAACCCAGCGCAGCCCCCACCCCACCCCTGCCACCATAGCCCCTCTCTCATCCTCATCTTTATTTCGAATTCGAAGGGGAATTGAATTTTCGGCAGCGGTTGGGGGGGAGGGGGGAATCGAATTTCAGGCACCAGTTGGGGGGGGGGGGGGTCTCGCAAATTTCCGGCACCAGTTGGAGGGGGGACTCGAATTCCGGCAGCAGTCGGAGGGGGAGAGGGACACGCGAATTTCCGGCACCAGTTGGGGAGGACTCGAATTCCGGCAGCAGTTGGAGGGGAGGGGACACTCGAATTTCCGGACCAGTTTGAGGGGGGGGGACTCGAATTCCGGCAGCAGATGGAGGGGGAGGGGAACACACGAATTTCCGGTAGCAGTTGGAGGGGAGGGGACACACGAATTTCCGGCACCAGTTGGGGGGGGGGACTCGAATTTCGGCAGCAGTTGGGGGGGGGAGGGGGACACACGAATTTCCGGCACCAGTTTGAGGGGGGGGACTCGAATCCGGCAGCAAATGGAGGGGAGGGAACACGCGAATTTCGGCAGCAGTTGGAGGGGAGAGGGACCAGTGGAGGGGGGCGGTGGAGGAGAGGGGGAGGGGGAGTGCGCGCTGCGGGGCGGTGGGAGGGGGAGCGTGCTGTGCCGGTGGGCGGGGAGGGGGAGGGTGGGGGTGGGGTGGGTGGAGGAGGGGTGGGGGCTGCCAAGGGTTAGGGTAAGGAAGGGTTTAGGGTTAGGGTTAGATTAGAATTAGGATTAGGGTTAGATTAAAATTAGGGTTAGGGTTTAATGATGGCAAAATTGTAAATAATGCTAACGGTGAGTTAACGGTAGTTAGAAAAAGGGTATCTGGTGCACATTTTCGAATAGTCAGGGGTATATGGTGTATTTCTGAAACATTGAGGGTATATTGTGAATTTCGCGATTTGTCGGGGGCATTTGGTGAAAAAACCGTATAAATTTTCCATAACTTCAATTATATAAAGTAGAAAATTATAATATTAAATAATAGATCATTTAAATATTAGGAAAATGGGAGTCTGGAGAGAGAAACTCTTCCCTCTCTAGAATTTGAATTGTGCATTATTGTTCCATTGATTCCTGATTTGTTCTTCACCAATAGCTAGATCCACATGGAAAGGAGCAAAGAAAGGAAAGAGTGGACCAAAAGAGAAACAACATGTTCAGATTGTGAAGAAACCTCAAACTGTAGATGCGAAAAAACACAAAAAAGTGAATGAAATTTCAGATGTGGCTGCAGCAAGTTGGACGTCAGAAGAGAAGAAGGATGATGAATTGAATGCTTAAGAGGATTTGAATGTTTGTATGCTGGATAGAGCAAACTTTGAGGCAGCAAGATCTCATGTGGCTAATTGGATTGCTTCAATTAGAAATCCAATGCGACAATCTGTTGCAAATCAGGTGATTCCCTCCCATTATCCTATGTAACAACTAGCTAGTAATTCTGGTAATAATACTACTTGGAGACAGAATTTGTATAAGACAATTAGCGAGGAGGGAATTGACCTAACTCCATCAAATAACATTATGAATAAGAATGATGGTATCGATGAGGTTATTATCACTGATGATGATGTTAGAGAGGAAATCGAATTTAGGGAATTGGCAATTGTATACTATGTGTTGGGTGTGAAGCCTCTATATAGGATTATTAATTGTTTTATTCGTCGTATTTGGGGGAAGTTTGGAATTGATAGGATTGTTATGAATAAAAATGGGGTGTTTGTGGTGAGATTTAAAACCGAGGAAGGAAAATATAAAGTAATAGATGTTGGACCAATTTTGTGTGATAAAAAGCCTGTTATTATGAAAAGTTGACACCAAACCTCGATCTTTTTTTTTTAAACAATTAAGGTTGTGCGAACATGGATTACACTTGCCTGGGTTACATTTGAAGTAATGGGGTAAAAGTGCGTTGAACAAAGTTGCAAGTCTTGTTAGTAAACCTATTCGTACTGATAGGGCCACTGCTCAGAAGGATATAATCTAATTTGCAAGAGTGTTGGTGGAGGTAAATTTAGAGCAAGTGTATCCAGATGAGATACACTTTGTAAATGAGAAGGGAGTAAAAGTGACTCAGAATGTCCAATATGAGTACAACCCCATAATATGTGGAGGATTGTGGCGGGATTGGGCATAATGTTGAGGAATGTAGGAAGAAAAGGTATGATTTAGTTGTTGCCAGAGTCAAACCGAGGCAAGTTTGGGTTACAAAAAAACAAGCTCAGCCTACAGTCATTGAAAAACAACAACTTCTTTTGGAAGAACAGTAGAAGAATAACGACTCAGATTAGAACATAGATATAGTGCAAAATGAGTGGGATAAGCAGGTGGATAAAGGAGAGGTTCAAACAGATGATAAGTCAAGAGTAGAACAAGTGCATGTACTAGAGGTGGAGACTGAAGAGGTGCAGGGAAAAGAGGTAGTTGTTTTACCTCATGGATAGCATATGAGTGTGGAATGTTAGAGGCCTAAACAACCCTCAAATTCATAGTGAGGTTAAGAATTTCTTATCTTATTATAACATAGGGTTGTTTAGGTTTCTATAAATAAGGGTAAAGGCTATTAATTTTCATAAAGTCTTCCCTAACATATGTCCAGGTTCTATTGTGACTAACTACCAGTATCATACTAGTGGAAGAATTTGGTTGGTTTAGTTTGCTATTGTGTTTGTAGTTAATATTGGTGAATCTTCTGCTAAGCATATTCATTGTGAAGTGTTACATAAAGCAAGTGCAAATAGTTTTGTTGTAATTGTTGTTTATGAGTTTAATGATTATGCTAATAGAGTGAAGTTGTAGATGGATTTGGTGGAGGTGAGTTAGAAGATTAAGGGTGCTTGGGTGGTTATGGGGGAATTTAATAATGTTGTTCTTCTAGAAGATAGGATTGTGTCTCCAGTAACCTTGGAGGAAGTAGAATAATTCAGACCGTAAAATGGATTACAATATTATATTCATGAAATGAGAAGTAGTGGGTCTTTTTGACATGGTCAAATGAACAAGAGGGAAATCATATGGTGTTCTCAAAGATAGATAGGGTGTTGATCAATGAGTAGGAACTTTCCAGCCGCAAGGCCTTTTTCCTTCTAGAGAGCATTTCAGATCATAGTCCTTGCATCATCAAGTTAGATAATTAATATTGTTTTGAATAAAGTTATACCCTTCAAGTATTGTGATATGTCGGGTTTAGATGTTGATTTTGAAAGTGAAGTGGAGGAAAGCTGGTAGCTGGTGGTTTATGGGGTGCATATGTATAGGCTGGTTACTAAGCTGAAGAGACTGAAGAGTATTCTTAAGCAGTTGAATAAATATAAGTTCTTTAATATTGAATCTGAAACTAAGTTAGCTTTTACAAAGCTAACTGAAATTCAAGAAGAGTTCCATAACCATCCTCTAAATGTCGAGTTACAGAAGATCGAAGAGTTGGCTATGCATGAGTATAATAGGCTAAACAAGTCCATAATGTGTTTTTTGAGGCAAAAGGTGAAATCTGAGTGGCTAAAAGGAGGGGATGAGAACACTACATATTTCCATGCCTGCTTAAGGAAGAGGAAGTTGTATAATTAGGTTGCAAGGGTTAACAACATAAAAGAGGAGTGGCAAGAAGATGTTAAAGGTGTTGAAAATTGCTTTTATTTAATATAATGAGAGGTTACTAGGTACATGTGAGTGTTAGGGTTATGAATGAGGGTCCTCTAATGTCGATAGAGCAACAACATGATTTATGTGCTTCGTTTACATGGGAAGAATGTTAAAAAGCTTTTTTTTTATATTAATGAGACTAAAGCATCAGAGCCTGATGGTTATTCTAGTGGATTCTTCAAGATTGCTTGGCCTTGTATAAAGAATGGTGTTGTTGCAGATTTTTTCATTTTGGGAAAATTTTGAAGCAGATTAATTGCACAACTTAGTGTTTAATCCCAAAATGTGATCAGCCTGAGAATGTTACTCAGTTTAGGCCCATCACATGCTGCAATGCGATGTATAAAATCATCTCTAATATGTTGTGCACAAGATTGAAGATGATTTTTTCTAGTATAATTGATCAAACTCAAAGTGCTTTTACGGAAAAGAGGATGATTATGCATAACATCCTTATCTATCAGGATATGATGAAGCAATACAAGAGTAGAATTCTTTCAGCTAGGTGCACTATGAAGGTGGATTTGAGAAAACCTTATGATTTTGTCCATTGAAGTTTTATTGAAGATTTGTAGTGTAAGCTGTAATTTCCAACCCAGTTCATCAAAAGGGTAATGAATTGTATCTCCACACCTTCTTTTTCTCTTAGTATAAATGGTAATGTGTTTAGCTTATTTAAAGGAAAAAAGGGCTAAGTCAGAGATCCTATTTCTCCTTTAGTTTGTGGTGGTAATGGAGTATTTCACAAGAATCTCGAGGAAATTAAGTAGAAAATTGGGATACTCTTTTCATCATAAGTGCGCTCCTCTGAATATCACTCATTTGGTTTTTGTTGATAATTTGATGATTTTTTGTAAGGGTGATATCAACTCTGTTATTCTGATGGTGAGAGCTATGAAAGATTTCTCTTATGCCTCTGGTTTGTATGCTAATAATGATAAGACAACTCTTTACTTTGGGAATTTTAAACAAGAAATTCAGCAAAGAATTCTTCAAGTTACATGGTTCACAAAAGGTACCTTATTCCCTTTTAACATTCCCAAAGTAAAGAGTTGCTAGGAGATCGAATGTGGTTGATTGTGACTTGTTGATGGATAGGATTATTAAAAGAATTTTGTGATGGTCTTCAAGAAATTTGTCCAATGTTGCAAGGCATGTACTAGTTAATGTTGTGCTTCTTAGTATTCATACATATTGGGAACATATCTTTTTGTTGCCTAAGAGTGTTTTGGGTAACATTATCCGAATTTGCAGAGCTTTTCTTTGGGAAGGTAAATCTGACCTACACAAACCTCCTACTGTCTTATGGGTATGGGTTTGTAAACCAAAGAAAATAAGGGGAGGGAGGTCTTGGAGTAAGGGATTGTATTTTGTGGAACAAAGCTGCCATATGAAAGTATGTGTGGTAGATTGCTCAAAAAGGAGATGTTTTGTGGATAAAATGGAGACACAATGTTTGTGTTAGACATGCTTCTTTGTGGGAGTATGAAACTCCAAGAAATGTCAGTTGGGGTTGGAAAATGATATGCGAAATAAAGAATAAATTCAAACAGGCTTATTCTCAAAATCAGTGGCTAGGTTGATCCAAGATATACACAATAAAAGAAGGGTATAAATGGTTAACAGGGGAGCATCAAACTGTTGAATGGCATCACTAGGTTTGGTGTCCAACTAGTATTCCAAAGCATGCTTTTGTTTCATGGTTAGCAGCTTTAAGGAAGCTTAAGACAAGAGAGAATCTTCAAAAGGTTGGAATTATTTGTCCTACTGCAGAGTGTTTGCTATATCATAATGGTACTAACTCTTGTAGGCATTTGTTTTTTCAGTGCTTGTTTAGTGATCAAGTGTGAAGAGGAATCATGACTTGGTTACAAGTCTGCTGAAAATCTATACAGTCAATGGAAAAAAAAACGGGGGAGGAAGTACAGTTTAAAGAAGCAACAACAAGTTTGTTATGCAGGTCTAACAACCACTGTTTACTATTTTTGGAAAGCCAGGAACTAATCCTACTGGCAAGGAGCTGAGGAGACCTGAAATTGTAATTAAATGGATTGAAGTTGATGTCTGTATTAGAGTAAGGAGTAGAATTTCAGAGATGGAGTTCTGGAGATAGAGATTGGTTTAGCGAACATTGTATGGAAGGACTGTAAGGGTCGTTAGGAGTGTCAATTGTGTTTATGTTTTTTGTGATGTGCTCTTATTGTTGTTTTGTTAGCCGTTTGGCTGTTTTGTTTGTGCTCTCTTGCTAGTTGGGAGAGCTAGATTAGGTTGTATTTGGTGGCATTTTGATGCTTTTTGGTAATACTACTGACATTTTACCAAAAAAAAATTATAATATTTATACTAATATATTCGGCTCGAAATGTACTTTAAAATATGACCTATGTTTTTATACTTATCTTATGATTACATAAAGGTGTTCAAATTTCGATTTATTCTTTGGTGGCTAGTTGATAACTAGAATTTGAACCTATCGATGTAATTAATGTCCGTTTATATATCTTTCTTCATAAAAAAATTTAGCTTATGTTTTTCCAATGCAAGCTCTCTTTACACCCCTAGGCAAAAATTTGAGGAATTAGTTGGCTCAAGTGGTTTGCTTTCCCATCTTCCCTAGCGAAGTCTATGGAATTAGGGACCAATTCCTACCCAAAGAAATTTTTTTGAGGATTTAGTTGGCTCAAGGGGGGGGGGGTATATGGTTCTAATTAGGGGTGTGCATAGATCCAGGACTGGATCAGACCGGAACCAGCCGGTCCGGTTGACCAGAATCTGGTATTTTTTTGTCTCCGGTCCGGTCTTGGATCGTTGGACTGGAATTTATATTTTTAAAATTTATATTTTATTTTATTGAAATATATATTTATGAACTAAATACATTAAAAATTAATAATAAAAATAATAATCCTAATGTAATAAATAGTAGGTTTTTTGCATATCCCTAGTTGTAATGGGCCTCTAGGTGAGCGGCCTGAATGAGGACAACCTAGAGGATTCATATCTATACTAATATATTAAAAAGCGTTCCTAAACGTGGAACGGTGCCATGTGGCGCTCTCCCTAAATCATTTTACTCCATGTAATCCTCATGCAATAAAAACTAGAAATTGCATAGCATAAGGTTTGATCCCATGACCTCAAGGTCATATATTAAAGTCTTAACCACTAGACCAAGTGAAATTTGGTGGTATGATTTTAAAATATAATATTAATAAATAAAAACTCTCCTTACCCGGGGCATAGCCTGAGCCTAATAACTAGTTTACCTACTAAAAAAAAGCTCTCTTTATCATCCCTGGCAAAAAAATTGGTGACTAGAAAATAAGAGAGTATGACATAAACTTCTTTTGTTTCATTTTAAATGCAACAAAGGGGTATTATTTGTGAGATATAAAATATTCCTTTGTTGCATTTAAAACGAAACGGATTAAGTATCATAGTTTTTTTGAAAATTCTCAAAAAACCAACTTTCAAGAAATATATTTCATAAAACTACCTTTTGTACAGAAAAATCCTTTCGAAATGCTAGCTACCACGTAACGATTTTATTTAAGTTTGACCATCATGTGAGCACATTACAAGTAGTTTCCTTCCCTTCCGAATGACCCATGACTTCGTAGAGCACAACTCTCCTCCCTCCTGAATGACCCTCGACCTTGTCCTAGTCCAACTACAATTTATTTGAGTTTGGTAATGTGCTAATGTGAAGAAAACGTGATTTTCGAATCTCGTTTTAACCGTCAAACATAACTAAAATCGTTAAGTGATAGTGATTTGAAAATAATTTACTATAAATGGTAATTTTATGAAATTTATTTTTTAAAAGTTAGTTTATTAAAAAAGCTGGTTATAAAAAATAATTTTTTCAATTTTTCCTAGATTTTTTTTAGGGGACATGTATCAAATTTTTATTTTTATTTTGAGGGGACGTTTATTGTCGCTATTTTAGGGTGTTAAATGCCAATACAAACATACTAATAAATATACGTAGTACAAAAGTAAATGTCTAAAGTACCATGATGCATATGATTTGGATATTGTGTATTTGGTTCACCAATTGATATATTTGCAAAATAATTAGGAACCTGATATATTCATTTCTTAAAAAATATCAGTTGGTCTTGTAAGAGACTATCTACTTTTAACTTAAAATAAGGTAACGAACCCAGCCCAACGTTAAGAAAAGAACGGATCACCTTTCCGAGTATAGTAACTATATAGTTTAATCTATTTAATGACCAGGTTAATCCATTCAATAATCACATGCTTGAATTCATTTAGTTACTAGTTTAATCCATTCATTGACTAAATTAATCCATTCGGTAAGGCCATCAGGTTATTTATTAAAACTATTTGATGTAGTTCAAGATTCAAAGGGAAACAAAGAAAGGAGAAGAGAAAGGACAATTAGTGATGCGTATGAGGAGCATCAAGTTTGACAATCCTAGTTCTGTTAGGATTCGTATGTAGTGTCCTAGTTATGTTAGGAGACTATGTATTTTAATTGCTTTATAAGTCTTTATTTTATTTTAGGTGTTTGAGTGATGAAGGAATCCTATTATGTTTAGATTGAGTCTTGTTAAAAGTCTAAGTGAGCTAGGATATGGTAATTCTTATCTTAGACATCGATAAGATTTATCTTAGGAGTGGATAAGTATTATTTTAGGCGTGTGATTAATTATAGGATAGGATTAGTTTAATTCTAATCTTGTTGTTAATTCTTATCCTAGGTTTATGCTTATATTTAGTCGAACGTATACCCTATATAAGGGACGTTTATTTCATTAACAAGTGAAGTTTTTGTTGAGTAAAAAGAAAGTGCGTAATTGCATGTGTTGAGCGTAAGCTAAGAAATTGGGAACCGAGTAGTAAACCAAAACAAACGACCGAGACTTGTTTGTCTATGCTCTTAACCGCGACTTAAGAGTAATATCCCTTTAGTTTCATAGTTAGTTCGTTCATAAATCATAAAACCATAAAAAGAGTTCGAACAACCACGAAATTCACATCAATTAGGTCCGTGTCAAATGTCTAAGGATAGTGTTGGGTTAGAGTGAGATTGACTTTAGTAGTACTTTTCATCCTTTTCTTTTAATTGACATAGACCATACACCTATCTGCACCTATTGTGGAGTTAAAACTCTCCACAAAACTGTTTGTCACTTCATCATTGCACAAAGTAGGATTAAACTTCCATTTGGTCCATTTGTCAAGTCGACCCACATCTTTAAACCACTTAACTGCTCCTAGTCCAACCACTTTTTGTATCTTTTTAAAGCTTTCTTGAATGAGTATTGAGAACATGACTTGACAACGGACCAAAAGAGCTTATGCATCAAGATCCCTATTGTTTATTGTTCCAGGTGAAGAAATTCCCTGAACTCTTGATATCAGTTATATGACAATCATCCACACATGCTCTGAATTCCTGAATCTCTCCTTCTCTCACCAGAGAGCCTATCCTTTCATCCGTGGGTTTGAACTTGTTTAAACATAAAATAAAAACTATTCGGCTAAGTTCTTTGCCTCTTCTCCTGTGACGGCTGAACTCATGGCGCTAAAAGAGGGTCTTGCTCTTGCTAAGGATTACAAGATAGAATGTTTAATTATTGAAACGGATGCCTTGGAAGTCAAGTCCATGCTCATCAACATTGAGGATCATTTACATAGTGCACTCGCCAATCTGACCAAGGATATTGGCTCTTTTCTTTCCAACAGCGCCTGCTTTTCTATAAAAAAAGCAAAGCGCTCAACTAATGATGTTGCTCACTCATTAGCTCAGACTGGTGTTAACTTGAATGATGGGAAACAAATTTTCTTCTCTTGTCCGGACTTTGCTAAGACCGCCTATTTGGAAGATCTAAAAACTCTTGTCACCTCCCATGCCAGGGCTACAGATACTGCTTGATGTTTCTCCTGCTCTTTGTTGTTTGTCTACTGTTGGTTGTTCTTTGGGCTACTATTTTCATAGTATTGTTATGTGTATGGTAAACTTAAGCTTCACAGTTAGTATTCTGCTCCTATATAGTTATTTCATGACTACTTTTGTTAGTAGATCAGTCATGAATTTCTCTGTAATATCTTTTGTCCATACTATAGGTATGGTTTATTAATTTAGCTTCTCGTTGTTATGTTAAAAAAAAAAGTTTAACGCGAACAACCGTTGAGCCATCTGCATTGTATTTGTATCAATTGGACGCTTTTCTATTATAACTTGTTTTTCATTTTCCTGAAATTTCAGTTTTTTTCGCGGATCTTCGTGGGTTCAGTTGAACCCACTGGATCCGCCACTAAATGTAAGATCACAAATAATAACCTATGAAACGGTCGCATGCGAGATGAATGAACAGCCTGTCATGAATGCTTCCTAGATAAAACAGGGTGGTACTCACTACTCAGATGTTTCGTTCTTTTTTTTTTTTCTTTCTACATATCACAAAAATGGCAGTATAATTCATAGTTTATCTTATCAAACAAACACTAACCAAAATTCAACTGCACTAGTAGGATTCAAGAAAAGGACCCTGCATGGTTGCAAATTTGCAATGATATAAAATTGACTGCATATATAGAAGAGGCATAGATTAAATTATTTTTATGAAGAGGCATAGATTGAGGGAGCTTATGTTTGTCTTAAGACAGCACAACGATTTTGCCACCAAAAATCTTCTTCAATATTACCTTTCAACAAGTGATAAAGCGTCCAAACACTCCATATAGGCATATATATATCTAACACTTGTAGTTTTCTTATCTTATTTGTGCTTTTTAGGAATGAAACACGGAGTTAATTATTGGTGGACTGTGAGATGGAAATATGGGTTATTATTGGCCTATTATCGCACAACAGAAAGCCACTTTCTTTCTCTCATAAGCAGTTATAAAACTAAAGAAGGAAATTATATGTGCATCTATATAATGGAGCTTGTTAAGTAAACAACTATCCTATATAATAGTATTATTAAAAGTCTAAGTGAAGCAGTTTAAGCAAGTTGACAACTTGCATTTTTTTTTCACCAACCCAACAATCTATTATCTATAGACCCACTTCCTATTTGAAGTTTTATCAGTTTTTAGACCCACTTGACAATCATCGCTACGTGAGTCAGTGAGTGTCATATTTTTCTGGGCTACCTACCATGATACAAATTTTTTTTTTTTTCTCAAAACTGCATTCCTACACGATTATTCATTTAAGGTCTAATAAAAACTCCAAATCTCCCTTTATATTAAAATTTTTGCTTCCACCAAGATTCATATTTGGTTTCCTATATCATGAACCTGAGGGTCCTTGCACTAGTAGAAAAAGGTCAATTTGCGTCCATTGATTTGCGTCGCACTGCAACGGAAATGACGCAAAAGGGTCATTTGCGTCGCACGCGAAGAAGGGTGCGACGCACATCATGTGTAAGTGAGCACCAGTATGAGCTATATGCGTCGCATATAACATAGGTGCGTTGCAAAAACCGAATGTGCGTCGGACTTTCATGACCCCTCCGACGTAGATTCGCGGCCCATAACCCGCGTGTTTTTAGGTTTAAACCTAAAAATTGAAAATTCCTTTAACCTAAAAATTCGCAGCCGCTTCCTATCAGGCTATCACTCTCCTCTCTCTCTCTCTCCTTCTCCCTCCCTCACTCACTCCATTTCTTTCCTTAACCTAAAAATTCGCGACCGTCACTCATCTCTCTCTTCTCTCTCTTCTCTATCTCCTTCTCCCTCTCTCACTCCATTTCGTTCATTAATGCATTCGACAATTCCACAGTTCGAAGAGCAACATCCGTGAACAACATTCGAAGAGCAACGAACAACTTATTTGAAGAACAACATCGACAATTCAATTTCGTCTGCATCCGTAATAATCTATATCATTCGAAGGTAACTTGTTCTTCGCAGAGCAACATTCGAAGAGCAACGAACTTCGTGAATGCATCCGTGAACAAGGTAACTTATTTTTTCTTTCTTTTTCTTTTTCTTGTTTTTCGCCTGTCTTAATTGTTGGTAATTTGTCATTTTTTTCAGATCTTGTTTGAAGACCTCGTTTTTTCATTTTCGTGAATTTTTCGTTTTTCGCTGCATCTTCGTTTTCATTTTTGCAGATGTGTTCGAAGTATAACAACGAGAAGGATGGTCAAGATGCGAAGGAAGCTCCAACATTTTTGTACTATATTAATTATTGATAGATTTGTTTTTATGAATTATTGTAATATATATGTTCTAAAATTCCAAGAATTTTCGTTTTTATTTTTCCAGATCTATTCAAATTTTTGCATTATTAGTTTTTATTTTTCCAGATCTATCTCTACACATTCATTGTCATTTTTTAATTGAAGTTTCTGTTTGGTTGTGGTGATTTTGAAGTTTCTGTTTGGTTGTGGTGCAGTACCAAAGCATAGCATTCATGCTTTGGTACTGTATTTTTTTTATTTTTCACATCAGTCATTTGCGTCGCACAAGGTGCGACGCAGATTCTCGATTTGCGTCGCACCCTGTGCTATGTGCGACGCAGATCCCCTTCTATTCGTGCTATTTTGTGGAGCTGGGGAAGCAATTTGCATCGCACCGTATATGATGTGCGACGCAAATAGCTCCAAGATCTGCGTCGTATCAGTATACGACGCAGATCAATTATAGGTCATTTGCGTCGAGACCTGTGCCGTCGGACCCAAGTCCGACGCAAATAGGGGTCCCAGGTGCGACGCAAATTGACCGTTTTCTACTAGTGTTGGTACATAAGTGTCATTATATACATTTGGAACTTCTAGTGATTGTTTGGTATCACGAAATTATGTAGGCAATGTAAATTCCCATAATTTTATGATTTGAGTAGTTGTTTGATAAACAGAAAGTGGAGAGAATGGGGATTAGGAAATTGAACTTCCCACAAAATATGGAATGTATTCACCATCCCTCTCGGTCATTCAGAATTCCCCCGTCAATTCATGTGAAATGCAAATTTCTTGATGTTAAGCAAACACATTAAGATCAGACCAATTCCTAGGAATTATGTAAGAGAAATAATTTTCTAGAAAATGAAAATTTTCATAAGAATTGAATACTCATGTATAGCAATATAAAAGTGACAATACGATATATAGAGGTATTCATAAAAGGGTCTTTAATTTTTTGGATTTAAATATAGAAACCTACTTTTATGTATAGTTGAAAATTTTGCTATGCTCCAACGCTCAAAATTAGCACTAGTGGAAACAAAGGCAAGAGCTACAGTGCAACGACTGCGGTTTACTGCAAAATACAACCCTTAATAGTGAAGGGTTGCGGTTAGCCCAAAAATCGCAACCCTTATTAATTAAGGCTGCGGTTTTTCGGCTGATCACATCCCTTTATTGAAGGGTAGCGGTTTTGGGCTAACCGCAACCCCTCTTAGGCCAGTTACTTGGGTGAAACTCTCTCGCATACACATCCCAAAACAAAACCCTAACTTTTCTTCTCCCTTCCCAGTCCTCAATTTTCCCTCTCACCTCATCAATCAGGAGTTCAGGACGTCAACTCCCGTTCTTTACTTCTCACTAGTCCTAATCTAAGTTGTTGCTTCTTCTACTTTGCTCATTTTTTCCCACTTTATCTCCTTCGAATTTCTCAAAACCCTAGAAAATATCTACTACTTTTTTCTAGGAAATTTCAGGTAATTTACTTCTACTAGTCTTTGAATTACATTTTTATGTGAATTTTTGTTTCTTGATCTATCATTTTGATGATGTTGAAATTTTTGATGTCATTTTGTCGATTTCTTCTTGTTTTTAGCTACTATTGAATTGCTATTTTTGAGAAAGAAATTATATAGCTTCTAGGTCTTTGTACTCGTCTTCGTCTACGGTATTGTAGATTGGTGCATCCATCTTGATGTTGTAAGAGGGAGAAATATCGAGAATTACTCTAGAAAAATGGATCCTAGATAAACATTTATTAGGGTTCAAGAGAGGTTTTCACAAATGGTGAATTCAAGAGTCGAGCTACTCTTGAGTACTTTTATCTCTTTACCGCTATTACTTTGTTCGCTATTCTTGTTGTTATGCTTGCCAGTTATGTTCTGCAGATTTATAATTTTGAAATTCTTCACTTCGACTTTTTTAATTTCTGTATTTTCGGTGTTTAAGTATGTGAACTATGTTCTTGTTGTTGGATTATTGTTTCTGAGTGTTTTGAGTAGGAGTTCCAAAAGTAGTGTTATGAGATTTATTGATTGTTTTGCTACAAATTGAATTGATTTGAGACTTTGGTTGTTATCAAATGTGATTGTAATTGATGTCAGTCTGAAGAAGGGAAAGAAGAGCACCATGGCCGGGGAGGGGGAGGAAGTATTAGAAAGGATGATTTTTTTTTATTGTAGCCCGATACATTTTCACCTCGTGTGATTGAGTTATTGTTTTGCTTTAATGTGTTCTAGCTATATGGGACGAATTTAAGTTGATAAATTTCGCCTTTGCGTAGAACTTGTATTCGGGTAGTTAACATTGCATTTGATCCACTGCTCCGCTGCCTCCCTGCCGCCATTGCATATTCTTCGTCCTCCATTTCTCTCTATTTTTTTCTTTGTTTCTTTTGGAGTTGAGCTTGCTGTGTTTTCTGGTGTGTGCAATTTTGACAGGACACATTAAGAGAAGAAGTTTTGAATGGAACAAAGAGTGGAGCAAACAAGTTGCAGTAGATTGATGAACGTACGACCCCTCTATTTGGAGGAAAGTACGAGAATTACCAGTTCCTGTTCGGCAATGTTTATTCGCCTTCTTCTTCGTCCTCCGCTGCCGAATCTTCTAGTAATTTTAATTTCTTTTTTTTGAACTTTTTCGAAATGTTTGTTTTATTTTGATGATTGTTTGAGCATTAATGGAAACGGAGGTAAAAACGGGGATTTTTTTGTTCCTTTTGATCTCATTTGTGCTTTTTTTTCGGGAAATCTAATTTATTGTTGTTTATATTCTCCTTTATTGTTTCATTTCTTCAGATCTAACTTTTAGCAATTTTTATCGAGTTTTTAGTGCAAGATATTGAGTTCTTTTTACATTATTGTATAGATTTGAAACAATGACTCTTCTAACATAATTGAGATTTAATTTATTGGATTATGTGTTTCCTTTCTGAAAGTCTATGTGTTGACATTTTTTCAGCTGAATTTGGATGTCTATTTGGGAGGAGGAATTGTTTTGAGGGTAAATCACAAAGTTAAGGACAATTTCATAATAAAAACTTAGCTTCATAGTTCTATATGCTGCTTCTTGTTGGTTAATTCATGAAATTAGTTTATTATTCCGTGAGGGACTATATTCAAGGTTGGCTTATCACTTATGATATCATGTAGTTACTCCTAGGAATGGCGGTCGGATCATTATTTACCTAAAGAAAGAGCAATAACATTTACATAGAATAGGAAAAAGTTATAGAGTTCACAACAAAAAAATAACTCAAATGTTAGAGAGAATTAACAAAGGTAAAAATTTAGCATTCACTTTCTCCTTAATTTGTGCCTTCATGAACGTCATTATTTCTTCCCTTAGTGGACTGATTTATTTAGTTCTAATAAAGTCACTTTGTTTAATTTATACCTTCAATTGCTTTGAGTAAATCTTTTGTGAAATAAAATGTTAGTTTAATATGGTTATCTTATCACTATTTACCGTCCATCTTTACTAAATATCCCGTATTTTTGCCTTTATATTCCCCCTTGCCCCTCCCACTTCACTCCACTCATCCACTCTTCCTTTCTCACTTCTCATCCACTCACTTACTTCCCTTAGCTTGTCACTTGGCCGACCACCACCCGACCACCACCACCACCACCACCACGAACTTGAGCACCACCACTACCACCATTTCCTGGGCGTACTTGAACACCACCACCACCAGAGCACGACCACCATTTTCAGGGCGTACTTGAGCACCACCATCGGGGGCCAACTTGAGCACCACCACACGGAGCCAACTTCACCATCACCGAGCCACCATTACCGCGGCCAACCACCACCGTGACAATGTCCGACGAAGAACCGTCAACACCGCTTCATCATCCGGACGTAATGTGGTTAGTTTGCGAAACTTTTTTTTCCAGCCACCACGCATGGTAACATTTAAAAATTTTGTTTCCTCCACCGAGGAAATGAAATTTTTTTTCTCCACAGAGGAAACAAATCTTTTTTTGGTTTCCTCCGTGTAGGAAACCAAAAAACTCCTTGTTACCATGGTAACGAAGACCTTTTTCGTTTCTTATGTTTCGAGTTCTGTGCACTGCATATTTCTGTCATTTTTATATATTTTCGAATATTACGTATTTATTTTGAATATTTTGTTTAATTTCGAATAATATGTGTTTATATAAAAATCATGAATAATATGTGTTTATTTTCGAATAATATGTGTTTACTTTATATAATTTTGAAAAAAAACATAACATTCGAAAAAAAAAACCTTTTTTTGAATATTTTTTTTTAATTCTAATGTTCAGTGATTTTAACATGGAAATTAGTATAATTAGTAATTATAATCAATTAATGTAATATGTCAAAAGTGAGTGTTTTAAATTATTTTTGTTCAAATACATTAATATTGTGTAATTATAAGTTGAAATTCATGTTTGCATAATATTGGAATTAATTATAATCGGCTTGCAAAAATTTAATTAATGATCATTATATGTTTATTTGCCGGATTTTGGGGGTGATTATGTAGATTATAATCACATGTTTTATAATGAAACGATTTGGGGTGAGAAAAAGGAAGTACAAGCTTGGGTAAAATCTAGGGCACTTGAAATTGGGTTTGTAATGGTTATTTCGTCAAATCATAGACTCGAATCGAATGGGAATGAGTATGTGTATATGAGATGTAACCAGGGTGAAAGATATCCGGGTGAAGGTAGGGATCTTAGCGTAGTAGAACGTGTAGCTACGAAAATAAAAGCATGTGGGTGTAGAGCAAAAATTAAGCTTATGTTTTTGTCTTACCCTGATCGAACATGATGGGTGATCAAAGCAGATCCAGGGCTAAGTGGCATGCATAATCACGAGATTATTCATTACCATGAGGGCCACCGACCCATTAGCGGTCTTAGTCCTGCGTCGAAGGTTTTCGCTCGCGATATAATGAAGTCGCATGTTAGGCCTGATAGTATCATGAAAGCTGTTAATGAGAAATTTCCCGATGATCATCCTAATATGAGACACTTGTACAACCTGAAAGAAAAGGATAGAAGGGAAGCAATGGATGGTAGAGACGTGATGCAACAATTCCTATACCTTGCTCGAGAGCACAACTACATTTTTTGGATACGGCAAGACGAGCAGGCAAAATGTGATGACACAGGCTTTCATGGTGCACCCTCGATCAAAAGATATCCTCCGTACTTATCCGCATGTTGTTGGTATGGATGCAACGTACAAAACCAACAAATATAACATGCATTTTTTGGAGCTCATTGAGATGACACCTTGTAACAAGAACTTTATTGTTGGTTATGCTCTGATGGCCAACGAAACATCAGATAGTTATAATTGGGTGTTGGATAAATTTAAGTTGCTTATCAGGGAGAATATTATCCGTGTTACACTCATAACCGATAGTGATTTGAGACTTATGAAAGCGGTTCGGGAAGTGTTCCCTAACTCTGCACATTTGTTATGTAGATGGCATATTTGCAAAGATGTGCAGAGTAAAGTGAATGTCATTATGGGCAACCCCAATGCTGGCTCGAGATTCTTGAAGAGAAGTTGGTATCCGATAATCAACTCCACCTCCAAGATGGGTTATTTAACGGTCGTTGAAAACATGAGAGATGTGTATAAACAGTGGACTAGAATCATCGAATATGTTGAAAACACTTGGCTTGTATACTAAGAGAAGTTCGTTCAGGCATGGACTGACAATGTTTTTCATCTTGGGAATACATGCAGTAGCCGAGTCGAAAGTGCACACTCAGCTCTGAAATCTTGGGTTTTTAGTAGTACAGCTGCAGTAGTACAACTGCATTGGACACCATATTTTCTATTGCTCATAGCGAGATAGAAAATCATGTGAAAAAGTAGAGAATAACTGGGAGGAGAGTCGGCGTCGGCGTCGGCATGGGATCTTGTACAGGAATGCGGCTTTGCATATGTTAAATGGTCGAGTTTCGCATTAGTGTTTAAAGCTTTTATGACATGAGGAAATATATATGCGAGAGTTGGCCGATGAGGTCTATCAGCGTTGTGGTTGCTCGTTGAGAACCACACATGGCATTCCTTGTGCATGCATGATACACAGACGCTTGGAGGCGAAGGAGGGTCTGTACCTTACAGACCTACATCCTTATTAGACTACTTTGATCCTTGGTGATGGGGTGAACAACCCCGATTTCATATCTGACGCAGCATAAGATTCTCAGTACTTCATGGAGTTAGTCTACCAGGTTCAAAGTAGTGATCTTGCCATCTTGTAGAGTGCTACACAGGTTTTAGAGGATCATTGCGTAATCCAGGTTGTTTAGCTTTTGAGCCTGATGTCGTTGAGAACCCCAAAGGAAGACCACGAAAGAACCATCCTAGTACGAAGCGCAACAAAAGTGGTTTTGAGTACACATCTCATGGGTCGTCAACGAGAGGTAGCAAATCGCTAGGTTCAGTTATGAGCATGTCAACTTCTATAGGTAATATGTTTGTTTATTATATGTATTTATTATTATAATATTGATCTTTATGTAATTATAATATTAACAATATAATTTGATTGTTGTAGGCCAAAAAAGTGTGGATAATGATGACGGGTCTAGTGCATTTCCATTTCACAAGTCTGTTCCGAGGATTATTAGTCAGTACATCGTTAGATGGACGAATGTCAAGCTAGACGGTAACTGTGGATTTAGATCTGTTGCAGATACTTTCTTGAGTGGGAAAAAACATTGGGGTTTTGTCTGCACAAGTATGGCAAATGAGATTGCTGCTCATCCGGAAGTTTACAAAGGTGTATATTACGATCAGATCAAAGCACCAATCAAGCGCATTACGTGGAAAGGAGGATCGTGTACAGACGCTCATTGGATGGTATGTGCGCAAGACTTGTTTCCTATTGCTCAGATCTTCAACGCTTTAGTCATTTTGGTTGGATTGGTGGCAGGGGGAAGCCTTTATTCGTGTATCATTGTACTTCCATGGGAATCTCGATTAGCTGCAACTTGTCCGACATGGGAACTAGTGATTGCACATCTTGGCAGTTATGAGCATTATATCAGATTGGAGTTGGCACTCGGATCACCCATACCACCAATTCACAACTTATGGCATACCATGCATGATGATAGTGTTGATGGATGGGATACGTTATATGATGCGAGACGCGATTTGTGGGATCATTTGCTCATTACTACCTAGTGTAGTTTATTTTTGTCGTATATTATAGATTGTAACTTATTTGTTGTAATGATTATTATATTGTAATGATATTCAAATTCATATTTTTATCGTATATTATAATGATAGCGATTAACATTTTTATTCTATAATTAGTTGGAGAAATGATTCGCATGATAATCATAACATCAAATCATATCATAAAAACTACATATCATCAGACCATATCATAACATCAAACCATATCATAAAACCACCATAAAGTCTCACTTTATAACAATACATCAACCAAAGAAATTTATCTAAAGTGCTAAACTACATCATTAGTACAACTCATGAAAACGACTAAGCCGGACCACCATCATCACGATTGTCCCAAGCACGGTCTAACTGCAAAGCCCGATCCCAATCCTGAGCATCTGGTCCATCATCTCATAGCACATCGAAGTGTTGGGCCGTTGCTCATTATATCGATCCTCCAACAAAGGCCTCGTACAGTCAAAATGTCGAGCCATCCATTGCAAAACTCAGAAATAATAAGTTAGCTATGTTAGGTAACAATAGTAATTAACGAATTTACAACGTTATATAGAATCGAAATGCATACATAGTGTGTGTTTGTAGTGTTGGGTCGGGCCGGATCAAAAATGTCCTGAGCGAGAAGGATCGGATGAAAATATGTAGAATACCGGTCAATGTAATCCGCAGTACAATCTCCTGGACGACCATCACGTCTCAACTCCGAAACACCGAGCCTGTGTAAAGATAATGAGAAACGCTGCCGATTTGACTCAGCTCCTACTGCGGGCCACTCAACCTCATACCGCTTCGTGTTTGTCGATCTGTATGCAAAGGTGGGGTGAAGAATCAGACCAGAAATACCCTGGACATAACCTAACTGTCGTACAACCCAGTCTGGGTTGTACGACTCAATAATGTCTCGGTAGCGTATGCAACCGACAAACAATGTCCTTGGCACCGTCCGTGCAAGATCATGGCCGTATGGCATCCAAATGACCTGAAAATTGAAAACATGAATTAATTAGATTAGTTTAATGTACTACTAGTATTAGACTATATTAATAAATGCATAAATATCGTACCTCCGAAGCCTAAAGGGCGTCCAACCGTCTGCGTATCGAGTGGAGTCGAACAGGATCCTCGCTGACGATGTGATAATCCCACTTCCTACATCGGGGATCGTGATCAGAAACCGCTAAACTATCTCTCTGAGGTTGAAAACATGGGAAGTACTCGTATATCCAAGCCTGCAAAAGTGTGACACACCGAGCAATTTGTTTGGCCGACTGCCTACTTGCCACTCCTAGCTGACGATATAGAAAGGCCAAAGTTGTTGATTCCCATGAATAAGTATGCACTGAATCAGGGTCATCCAACTCTATGATATTTTGCGGATCGAGCCTGGTACCACTCTTATCAGTGAACATTGTACAACCAAGTGTAATGAGCAGAAAAGTGCGGATCTTCACATCAGCGAGACGATCAGCACGCCCCCACATATGTCAAAGATCTCGCTAACAGTAACGCCATCGTTCTTCCAAATCGGTGCCGGGTCCTGAAGTACTTAGCTTGAGTAACCTGGAGTAGTCCTCAAAGCGAACATACAACTCATTAGACGACAAACCACCCCTCACTGTCCGACCAGCAACAGCCACACGTATAATCTGCCAATCGTCATGCAACATGGTCGTCATCTCTCCGAAAGGCAAGTGGCACATGTTCGTGTCGGGCTGCCAACGTTCTATAAACGCTGAAATCAATTGGAAGTCCAGGTGTGAATACATGATGAACGGAAGATGGGCAATACAAGACACATGTATACGATACTACGACTGGGGATCGAAGTTCCAGTTCTTCAAATTATCAACCACACTAGCACGGTTATGGCACATCATCACTGTAGCAGCATACGGATCATCGTAGATACGTGCACTGAGATGAGCTGGAAAACTCGGAATCACGCTGTTGTCCCGAGGTCCGCCAGGCATATCCCTGCTCGAAGTCCGACTACGTGCGGAACCTGACGATTCCGAAACGAACCTCCCTCCTCTGCCCTTCCTCACGATCACATGGGAAGTGGCTTCCTCTGCACCACCGCTCAGGGTGTTCTCCAACTCCTCCTCATCCTGGGTATCCCAACCCGGACTATGAGGCGCATCCTCTGGAATAGGTTCCGGCCTAACGCGCTCTTCTTCCCTTGCCCTCTTACTCAAGGCATTGACACCACGATATCGAGTGTGTCGAGGCCCAAATTCCTCAAGACCCACACCGTAGCCTAAAGCCCTCGACTGAGCATAATTTTCAATTTTTTTAATTAGTCACTACTTAATTAATTTACACTATTTAATAGTAACATACTTCATCTAATTCATCTAATTATCCATTATTAACATACTATATTTAATTAATATAATTATAAAATTATTAACATATTACATTTAATTAATATAATTATAAAATTATTAACATATTACATTTAACTAATACATATTATAATTTAACTAATACATCTTATATGTTAATCAATCTTAATTATTAACATATTACATTAACATATATAAAATTTAACTAATTATAAAATTATTACCGTACCACATCTAACTAATACATCTAATAATTTAGCTAATTATATTTAACATACTACATATAATTATTATTATATTAGTATTCTCCTAGTAATTAACATGTTAATATTACTAAATATTCGAAATTTTAAAAAATTTAACAAAAAATTACAAAAAAACACATAATAATTACTAAAAATGCAAAATTAAGTAAAACATGTAACAAAAAAAAAAAAACAGAATGCATGCAACAAACGCAGAACCAAAAAAATTCGAAATTCAAATGCTGGAAAATGAGCCACTTTTTCGGTCCCTCCACCGAGGAAACAAAATGATTTTTCGTTTCCTCCATGGAGAAAGCAAAGTAGATATTCGTTTCCTTGGTGGAGGAAACAAAAAAGTGTTTCGTTTCCTCTACTTTGTTTCCTCCTGGAGGAAACTAAAATAATTTGTTTCCTCGGCCGGCACCCAAGGAAACGAAAATTACAATGAAACGGCGGGGGGTGGTGATCTCATTTTCCGGTGAAATTACAAAAACAATAATGGGAAAGATTGATTACGTGGCTTCAGGATTCTCCAACTTCTGTCACCTTCTTTCTTGGACCCATGCTCCTCACCGGTGGTGGTGGTTGAGGTGGTGTTCGTGCTTAACCGAATCTCCTTGAAATGGTGGTGGTGGAGGTGGCGGTGTTCCAGCGATTATGTTGGTGGTGGTTGCAGTGGTGCGGTCGTGCGGTGGATGTGATGGTGGTCGTGGTGGTTGTAGTGGTGGTTGGTTGGGAGGTTGGAGTGAGGTGAGAGAGAATAGTGAGTGTGAGTGAGAGTGAAAGTGAGAGTGAAGAATGGAGGGGTGGTATAAGTAAGGGTAGTTTAGGAATGTAGTGAGTAAAATATAGACGATTTTTAGTATTATGCTGGCGTTATATAGTAACCCCCTTATTCAATTAGTAGCTTCTAGTTATATGTATATCATTATTCTTTAGGTTGATAATGGAGATATCTTTCCTAAGTGGAAAGTTCACTTGTTACTAGCATAACACATGGTTATAATGCTATTCAGGGGTGCTGCGATGCAAGAATACCGTGGCTAATATTATTACTAGAGATGGTGTGAAGAAACCAAAGGGAGACAAAATAGAATTCTTTTTCCGATTATGTATTAGAAATTAGAACCCTTTTATCCGAAGTTGATTGTTTAAGGATGAACCTTTATCCCCCTTTTTCGCTTACTTGAAGATGATTGTTCGAGAAATTAGTATGGGGATTGCACCCCCTTTAGGATTACGGACCGGTTTTATTGAATTATTTTCGCCTTGATTGTTTGCTTCATGCATAAAGTTGGTTAATATTAGTTAGTTATTGATTTTTGTGGGATTTCTTGGCCTAACACTAGTGGAAAAAACCTTATCTATCTGTCACTTAGTAACAGATGCGGTTTTTGTAAAACCGCATCCGAAAATCAACATAAAAAATGAGGACAATCTGATGTGGTCCTTTTGTGGAGCGCATCAGATTTTAGAGTCAGATGCGGTTCTTTATGGACCGCATCAGATTTCAGTCCATAAAATAAATAGAAAATGTTTGGCCCAAAGAAAATGTAGCCCACGATGGAAAATAATGCGCGCCCTAATCCCCTCTCTCAACCGGTCCCCTTATTTCTAACTCTCCCCATTTTTCTCTCAGACCCAAAACCTAATCTCTCTTTTCTAAACCTAACTCTCCTCTAACCTCCTTCCTCAATCCGCCCCGTCTCTCCTTCCTCCTCCTTCCTCAACGTATTCGCGCCTTCAATATCTCTCCTCTACTTTTTCCGCATTTCCCTCTCGAAAAATTCACCGGACTCTTAAGCTTCATCGTTCGTTGTTCTTGTTCGTTGTTCTCGAAAAATCCGCAGTTCTTGTTCGTTGTTCATCGAAAGCTCGCCGATTTCGTTCGTTATTCGTCGAAAACTCTCGGTTTTATCATGTCTTACGCTTCGAAAACTCGCCGTCTCTTAAGCTTCTTCGCCGCGCACAAAATCACCATTCTCTTCATCATCGTCGTTCGTTTTCGTCATTCATCGAAAGCAATAACTGCTTTGTCATCTCTCTCTTCGCATCAATTATAATTTCGTTGGTAAATACGTTTCCTTTATTTTGGATTTCATGCACTATTATTAGTTTATAATTAGTTTTTCAAATTTATTATATATTTTATAGATTTAGGGTTTTAGTTTTCAATTTTTTTTCTTTCTCTTTTCAATTTTGTTTATATGTTTATGTATATTTTTGTAAGTTTTTATTTTTTTTGTACAAGTTTGTCTGATTTTTGTATTTTTTTGTACACAATTTCATTTCTTAATTAGATGTATAATTTTTTATTCTGTATTTTGTATACATATGTAAATTATTGAGTATATTTTATATGAAAAATTGTTGAGCATATTTATATGTGAACTTGTTGTTGTCTGTTGTTCGTAGAGGTGGGCATGGGCCGGGCCGGCATGCGGGCCGGGCCGGCCCGACACGATTTGGGACCGGCCCGACCCATTGTCCGCTACGTGGGCCGCGGGCCTGTCACGGTCAAGAAATTTTATTTCCGATCCGTACCGGCACGAGCCCGCTGGGCCGGCCCGCGGGTCGAACGCTCCTTTTCTATGTTTTTTACCGTAAAACTGTCAAAATACAAAAATACAACATAAAACATGGGGCGGCCCGCGGGAAGCACAAATTTTTAAAATTTCAAGCCCGGCCCAGCACGACCCGTCACTGATGGGCCTGGGCCCGGCTCGGCCTGCCATTTACTCAAGCCCGGCCCATGCCCACCTCTAGTTGTTAGTAGTAAAATATGACATTACTTTCTTTGGCGCTGCTTCATGTTTATTAAGGGAGGAATAAAACCTGATGCTTCATGGCAGTCTGAGAGGCCTCAGATGGAAGCGTTTTTAGGGCAGCTGAGCATGGAAGGCATGAGATTAATGGGGGATTCTAGGTCCAACCCCTACTCTTGGATTGCCTCGATGTGGATGCAGCACATGGAGATGCAGCGGATGCAGCAGATGTCCTTGACGTAGCAGATGCGGCTTATGTATCCTTCTATGTAGCTCGAGATAGGCCATGATTGGCGAGGATCTTATAGGGGCGAGTCGAGTGGCATAAGGATCAAGGAGCTGAAGGATTTTTCTTCAAGGGAGTAGGATGCTCCTTAGATATTCTGCTTTGGTTTGCTCTTGTATACCTATGACCCGCATTCTTGTTATGACATATATACTTTGTATGTTTATATGTATTGTGCCTTTTTTATGACTGTTGTTTTATTAGTGCTAAATTTTTATGCTGTTGATTGACTTTTGTTAGGAATGCGATTTCTATCCGACTCAATTCCTAAAATGCATCGAATGGATGTAAAAGAAAATGTTAGATTCGACTCCACGTTATGAGTCAATGAAATTGACTCAAAATAAATATGCATTTTTTTGTTTTTTGTAAAAAAGAAGGTTGAATGGAGTGAGTCGACCTTCTCCCAACAAAAGAAAAATGGAAAGAAAAGAAGGAAGAGAAAAAATGGGTTTGGAGGGTGGTTTTTGAATAAATCATAGATAAAAAAAATGTTTATAGGAGTGAAAATAAAAATAGGCGAGACCATGCGATCGCACAAGAGTCCAGCACAATGTGCACAAGAGAGGAGGTGCGCCTAGCACGCGTGGTTTGCGAATGGCGCAAGGACCTGCGTCTTGTGCAACTTATGCGTCTGACGTGCTGACATGCGTTAAGCACAACTTTTAGCATCTGACACGTTTTCTGTCTAGAACATCAAATCCGAATCCTTACACAATTGGGACGCGGATTTATTATAAATAGGAGAGGACATCATTATTTCAGTATTATGAGTTCAACATTATTTCTTTCTGCAACTTTTCCCTTTATATTTTTTTCCTGTAAGTATTTGACAGTTCTCTATGGCGTTTGAACCAATATTGAGCGGGTGGTTGTCTGCGTTGACAAATGCGAAGAAAAAAAGAAATGGAAAGGCGACACGTACATGTGCCGGCATCCCTAAGGTTTGTGCAACTGGACTATAATTTCATTTATGCAACTGTTAGTTTTTAGGGTGTTACCCATCATTGTTTTTTCTTTGGGAACCATGAGTTTGACCATTTTGCCTGAGGAATTTAGTGCTATAATTGACTGGCCTCCTAGTCAATTCCCTTGTTTCCCTAGTCGGGGGGACTAGTTTTATAAAGACTTTGAGCGATACATGGATGTGAAAGATGAATTACTGTCTGAAAAAATGTATGGGAGGCGGGTGAATTTAACAAGATTGCCAGCCGTTTATAGTCCTATTACTGATAGGTCTATGTAGATATATCGTATGCGTGCATTAGTATTTTGCCTGCTTAGTCAATTTTTGTCTGTGAACGGGGACAATGATGTTGGTTTTTCTTTCATTGGAGATAGGACGAACACTAATGTCGCTTTGCATAGGGATGATGATTACCAGTCTGGATGCTGTGAAGAAGGACTCGAAAGGGGAATTTTCTGGGAGCCCCTAACTATTGCAGGTAACAACATGTTATTAGTCATGAACCAAAGATCATAATTTTGTCTACATAGTCGGACATATTATGATTCTATGCGAAGTAATAATATATATAATAACTTGTATATTATTACGATGAGAATGAATATTGGAATTATCATATTATATCCCAGAAAAAAACAAAAACAGAAACGAAAAAATTGAACGGAATCGTCCGTTGGATGCAGCGTGTGGCATTCAGCGCATAGTGCGACGTCTGGCGCAGCTACAATGGTCGGGGGAATGTTAGGTTGTCGTACTTAGTATTATTCTCTTGGAATCAATAGATTGTAATGTTGCATATATTATTACTCTTTAAGAAGCAATAATAAAAGAGTGTTGCATGTATTGTAACACGTTAGGAAGCAATAATAAAATACTATTATCTTTGTGGATGCAGATCTGGCTCATGGAGCACTTGACGCTGGGTTATGCTCCACAGAACATGGAGCGGTATGACAAAAAGGGATTCATTGGTAGGAAGAAGATTTTCACTAAGAAATCTTTTGAAGACTTTACCCTTTTCTTTAGGGATGACGACATGAGTGTCAGATGGGTAGTGCCATGGTGGAGAATTGGCTCCATGGTAGGTAGTCATGATGATTCTCCCTATGTGAGGTTGTTTTATCTGTATACCATGACTTACTATTTTCCTTCGAGGATAGTGAGACAGTATGATTATCGCCAACTAATTCTTGCAGATGACACTTTGCTCCTAAGATATATGGTCTCACCTGTAGTGGGATTAGGAAGTGGTAGAAGTATTGGAGAGAGCGTCCCATTTTGTATACCTAGGACAGACAATAATCTGTAATGGTGTCCAAGAAATATATAGTGTGAATGCTCACTAAAAACCAGGCTACGATAAGGGAGAAGGAACCCTCTCAAGTGGCGAAGAAGTGGAAGTTTACTCCACGTACTAAGGTGAAAATTTTGGAAAGTGGGAATGATAGGAGGAGGAAACCAGCTGCAAGCCCATCTGTAAGGAGGAATTGTGCGAAACCTATTACTAAAACCTCTTCTTTGAAGGAACGTTAAGGGCCAAATGTAACACCAATGCGGGAAAGACTTGGACCATGGGTGGCACCGAGAAAGAGAATACTACGCTTAGGAGGTATAGTAATCATGGAAAGGGCTGACATAGAAAAGACAACTTAATAGACAGGCACTCCTATAGGCAAATGGAAATAAAATATTGTAAACTGGAAAAACCAGAAGACTCCTAGACCAAAGCTACAAATGGAAAAGGGAAAAACTTCTACCTAAGAAAAGGAGGTGGGAGAATTTAGGAAAGGGAAAGAAAAGAAGGACTGATTGCAACAATGTCCTTTATTATTTTTCTTTTGCTGGTAAAATTTTGTTTTTATGTTAATTTATTGCTTTCAATAAGGCTTTCATGCCACATAGTTATTTTAGATTTAATGTTTCGTTTTGCATTCAGCAATATTAATAAAAACAAAGTTTATTTTTATTTACACCGAAGTGAGCCTAAATATTTTTCAAAATATGTTGTCGCGTTTTATATCATCGTAGCGAATGCCGGACGAACGGTTGAACCAACTGCATTGCAGAGTAGTGCGCTAGACGCAACGGGGTGCTTCTAACGCACTGCACTGGGCTAGGCGTAACTCACATGCGTCTGGCATGATTAATTAACTTAGATTTTTTTAGTAAGTTTATTTTAGACTCGGATGGACCGAAGGAGGTTTTGATTATTGAAGTGGCCAAACCTTTTATAAGGTTGCCTACGTTTCCAAATAGGAATCAGGCCGCACGTAGCTCATGCTAAAGATTTGGATTACTTTTACTTATTAAAGATTTAGTTTTGAAGTGGCCCAACTTATAAATTTCCTATTTGGTGTTATTTTTCTAATGATGTCAATATCCCAAGTAGAGAATGGCTAAGGTGAGGTAAAGATCTATAACAGTAAAGGTGGGACGTGTTGTATGATAGCGCATATATGGAATTTTGGACAAGTTTTGGCATAATGGTAACAATCTTGTTCCATTGTAGTCCAGTAATAGAACAGGCGAATGATATTTTGGGCTAACATGCATCCGTTCATGTGGGTGCCACAAATTCCATTATGGACTTGATCCACACAACTGTTGTCGTGTGTGGTTTATCAATGAAGAGCAGGTGCACGCCTTGTGGTGTTCTTTTGTACTATATTCCGTTATACTCGACATATTGGGAGGCCAACGATCGACTCTTGTTGAAGCATATTCTTTTTTAGTTACGTAGTTGAGGATGTCAGTAAACCAAGGTTCGGAAGTAATGTGATTGGGTTCGGTGTCTAAGTTGTGAATATAAGAAGGTTGTTGCCTTCTCTTAATGACAAAGGGCATTTCTGGCATGCCGGGAGGAATCCTAATCATAGAGGCTAAGTGGCCCAAAGCATCAGCAAAGTGGTTTTATTCTCGGAGAAGGTATGTGTATTGTATTTCAGATATTTCAGATAGGCTTGGTATTACAAGAGGCTGTCAATTCTGAATTTCCATTGTTTCGAGATTTGGTTTATGATCAAAGATGAATCACCATATACCCTTAATTTCTTAATGTCGAGGGATCTACGGCCTGGAGCCTTATGTAACATGCTTCGTACTCGGCTGCGTTATTAGTAACATGGAAGTCGAGTTTAAAAGAGAGAGGAGTGTGTTCGCCTTTAGGTGATACCAAGAGTACCCCGACGCCACATTCCTTTTGGTTGGACGCACCATCGAACCATTCGTCTACAGGAAAATCTGCTAAGAAGTCTGAAACAGCGTTGCCTTTAATTCATTTATGAGGGATAAATTTTAATTCAAATTCGGCTAACATTACTACCCAGCGGCAGAGCCTGCCATTAAGGATGTCTTTTCGAATAAGAACTTAAGAGGATCTAGTAGTGACACGGGTGGGTCCTAAAAGTACCTTAAAATACCGCACGTGTACAAGTTAATTAAAGTAAATATAGTGTAAGCAAGATATACTTTCCCACGTGGAGATCTATAATCAAATACCAAATTAAAAAAAATCGAACATTATTTAGACGAACCGGATATAGTGAATGAGTGTGATAAACAGAACTACTAAAAATAAGAACTAAACTGATTCTAACTCTAAAAGGTCGGACAATAGGTATAAACCAATATGAGAGATAGTTTTAGGACTTAGATTTCGCCAATTACCTTCTTCAATGAAATTAAACTAGTTGTTGGATTGAAAACTATTGTATTACAATGATCGAACTTCCTATAATATATTGTCTGCTCTTACAAGGTAGAAAACGTGTATTTATACTAATCTTACGCGTACTTCCGTGGTCATAACAATTAATATAAACCCATTACGAACAAGAAATTCATATAAAAGACCTCCCCAAGTGTATAACTACTCCTAAAATTATTCTACTTGACGTTTACTAATCCCACCAAGTAGTATTAAACTTTCACTTCCACTAATAATTTAATAATTTAAACATATAATCAATTGACCAAATTAATCATATGAAATCTAACCAAGATTATAAATTGCAATTATTATAATTCAATCCAAACAACTTAATTCAAATCATTGTTAGAAAATAAAAGACTACATCAGAACATGGAAATTTAGCTAGACATTGAAACTAAATTAACCCAATTAATTAAAAACAAAAATCTGAAATTAATCATTGTAACTAAAGAAATTTAATATCATAAACTAAGAGAAGAGACAAAGAAACTCCAGATTCATATGAAGAATCATGTGAACGTTCGCCTTGCTCTCGCGTCGACTCATGTTCTCCGGTCTCCTCTTTATGTAGTGCCTCTCCATCCCTTTTCTCTCGTGCCCCGTATCTTTTATATGTCACCCTATTGTTCTTGTCCTATCTTTAGCTGTATCATGCTTGGATGTTTTAGATTTCTTTTTTTTCTTCCCGTGGCACCATTGGGTTTAGGTTCTTTTCTTTAAAATTGTTGGCCCAACAAGAGCTTTCTTCCTTGTTTTCCTTTTCTTTTGTTTTATTATTGGTTTGCTTGATTTCCTTTGTGGGCTTCAACTACTTTTTTTCTTTTTCTTTTCGAATTTTTCCTACAAAACAATTGATAGGGTAATGAATAAATTTACTCTAAAAATAAAGTATTTGCATAGTAAACACATCTCACTATTATAAATATTAAACAAACCACAATAGTATGAATAAGTAGTATTTGAATCAAGCAAGTAATTTATTTAGTACATTTTTCATATTTTAAAACAACTTTATTACTTAAGTCACATAACTCTTAAAACGTTAAAATATGCGAATAAAGGCTATTGTAAATATCATAACTTATACCAAAAAGTAATATATAACGGAAAAAATCACATATAAGATATAGTCTTATCAACTCCCCTACACTTAAGGTTTGCTAGTCCTTGAGAAAACTAGAACTATATAATGCAGGCATTTATCTATCAATTAAGACACTAAATTGGAGTAACATTTTCTTTAACTTCCAAACTAACAGACTTTTCAGGCAAATCCTATTATAAGCAGCCATAACTCAACTGAAAGTTTTCACAGAGACCAAAAATATGATAATTTATAGAAACAATTTTAGTTCAAAAAACGGTATTCATGCGTAGCAAGCAAGCAGTCAAAAGATTAATCAACTCTTCAAATCGCAAAGTACTTCGTGTGTTAGCGTTTCCAACACATCTTACCACAACCATATTCAAGATTTGAGTAATGTAGGTAATTAACTTGGTGAACCCTCACTTTAGTTGTGCAAATAAAATAAATATAAATTCATATTCTCTCATGTGTTTGGGGTCATAATTATTATCACTCAACTTATATAAAGTCGACTCGGAATGAAATATTTCTTCTTTAAATTTGCATATCGTTCAATTCTCCACCAATGAGAAGACATAGAGCATACAAAAATCATAAGGACATTAGTAAGGTTGTAATGTAAGGCTCAGGCAAGGGGTAGGAAGTATTTGAGATTTGGTGCTCAAAAGCTTTAAGACTATTAGTGGAGTACACGATCTATAACAAGGCTAAAAGTAGTGGCCACAATCAAAACTCCAACTGCTCAAATGTTAGCAATATATATTTAATAATAAACTTTTGAACTCATTTTCATTCTAAATATCAACCTTTCTTTCTTTTCACTAGTAAAATAATTGCTTATTGCTGCAGTTTTACCCATACGCAACAATATATCACGTAAAACGAAAAGGAAAATATAAAGTAGACATATTGCTGCGGTTTCGGCTAGAAACCACAGCAATAGATGTCAACATGAAAATTTTCAAACTTAAGTTGAATTTTTGACCAACTGTATTGCTGCAGTTTTCAGTAAGAACCGCGGTAATATATTAAAATATTAGTTTTTTTATTAATAATTGAATATATTACTGCTGTTCCTACTTAAAACCGCAGCAATATGATGTTTTAAAATAAAATGCATGGCCCAATTAGGGTTTTATTTTCTTCCTTTTAACAACTCCTCCCAGCCGTTTTATTAAACCCTCTCTCCTCACTCTCTCTCACCTGATCCTCATGGACGACGACATGTCTCATGTAATAGGCCATAAAATCCATATGAATATATATATATATATATTGGAAAAAACTCTAGAAAAATGACCTCCCCTATATATATGTAATATTATTGTGGCATCTTTGCCATCAAATCCTGCCTGTTGGTGCTATCCTCAAAACCAAAATTCATAACTTTAATCCAAGATGTTCTCAGTGTCTAGAAAAGGAGGAAAACCACATGCATGTTTTCAGGGATTGTTTCAACTCTAGGGCTTTTTGGAATATTGTTTTAAATTCAAACAGAAATATTGAAAAACCTGACATGAAGGTGTTTATGAATAGTGATTGGAATACTTGGATGTCAATTAACATTAGAGGTAACCAAGATTCGGTGATGGTATTTGGGGTAACTATTTGGCATATATGGAAAAATAGGAATTAGACGGTGTTTCAGCAGAAAATGAGACATGGATCTTATGTCTTTAATAGATTAACAGCTGATTTGGTGGCCAACTTTAAAACCTTTCATGACAAGGCAAGCAACAAAGTACAGATGCATGATGTGTTAAATGGATGCTACCAGAGTCTGGATTTTACAAGATCAACTCAGATGGACGATGTTGGAAATCAACTAGTGAAGCTGGTGGAGTAGGGGTAATCAAAATGGATGATGGCAGCTGGTTCTTAGGATATTCGTTCCTTTAAGATCCAAGCTAAGGATCCAGCACATGCAGCAGTCTTAGCGGTGAGAAAAGGAATTGAACTTGCGAAGGATTTTGGGCTGAACAATATTCAAGTTGAAATGGATGCGTTAATTATTCATCAACTGCTGAAGGAGGTAGAGGATAATGACATGCATGAACTGGGGATGATAATTCGGGATATAAAGGCTGCCATCGCTACTTATTTTGAAGCACAATTTGTTCATGTAAAAAGAGAAGAAATATGGTGGCTCATAAGTTAGCCATGTTTGGGCTGGAAATGAAGTAATGTTCAAGAATTCATGTGTTAACTCCTGATTATGTTAAGGAGGAGCTTGAGAAGGATATTATTGAAGCACAAATTCAAGGAGAATAGCAAGTTAAACATGTTATGGATTAGGTGCGTCGTTGGATAATTGAAATGTAGTAGGACTAAATTCAGTTTTTGTTATGTTTGGAACACTTAGAGTAAGATAATTATCTAATATATATTAAAAAAAAATTCGGTGGACTATAGCGTGAATAACTAGAACCCACTTTAACCCACTATAATAAGAATAAGTTTAACAAATAAAATAAAAAAGAAACTACTGCATAAAGACACAATAACACTAATAGAATGAAGGCACAAATTCAATGTAAATTAATTCTAGAACCTAATTAATTCAACTAAAAGAAACAAGAATGCAACTCCAAAATAACAATAAACACAATTATGTATAAACTACTAAATTAAAGTCTAAAGTAATATCAAAATCCCTTTGGTATGATATTAACTAATTGCCTCCCGGCAACGGTGCCAAAAACTTGGTCGGTCCTAAAAGTACCTTCAAATAGCGCAAGTGTACGGGTCAATTAGAGTAAATATAGGATAATCACGATATCGGTTCTCACAAGGAGGTCTATAATCAACTACCAAATTAAGAAAATCTAATATTATTTAGACAATCCAAAAATAGTGAATGATGGTGATAAATTATACTACTAAAAATAAGAACTAAACTAATTCTAACTCTAAAAGCGTCGGACAATAGGTATAAATCAAATATAAGAGATAGTTCTAGGACTTGGATTTCACCAATTACCTTCTACAATGAAGTTAAACTAGTTGTTGGATTGAAAACTATTGTATTGCAATGATCGAACTTCCTATGATATATTATCTGCTCTTCCGAGGTAGAAAACGTGTATTATGGTCATAACAATTAATATAAACCATTACAAACAAGAGATTAATATAAAAGACCACCCAAGTGTATAACTACTCGTAAAATTATACTACACGACATTTAATAATCCTAGGAACTAGTATTGAACTTTGACTTCCGCTAATAATTCAATACCTTAAACATATAATCAACTGGCCACATCAATCATATGAAAACTAACCAAGATTATCAAATTGCAATTAAAATAAATCAATCTAAAGAACTAAATTTAACATTGACATAAAATAAAAGACTACATCTCGTCCTAAAACATGGAAATTTAGCTAGACATTGAAACTGAATAAACCCAACTAATTGAAAACAAAAATCTAAAATCAACATAGTAACTGAAGAAATTTATTATCATAAAACTAGGAGAAGAGAGAAAGAAATTCCAGATTCATATGAAGAATCAGATGAAAGTTCGCCTTGCTCTCGCGTTATCTCCTGGTTTCTAGTATCCTCCTCTATTTCTAGTGCCCCTCTATCCCTATTTTTCTATCGTGTCCTGTATCTTTTATATGTTGTCCTATTGGCTATTGTTCTTGTCCTCTCTTTAGCTGCATCAGGCTTAGATGTTTTAGGTTTCTTTTTAAAAAAATTGTTGGCCCAACAAGAGCTTTCTTCCTTGTTTTCCCTTTCCTTTATTTTATTATTGGTTTGCTTGATTTTCTTTGTGGACTTCAACTATTTTCTTTCTTTTTCAGTTCGAAATTTTCCTACAAAACAGATAGGGTAATGAATAAATTCACTCTAAAAATAAAGTATTTGCATAGTAAACACATATCTCTATTATAAATATTAAACAAACCAAATTATCATGAATAAGTAGCATTAGAATCAATCAAGTAATTTATTGAGTATATTTTTTGTATTTTAAAACTACTTTATCACTTAAATCACTTAACTCTTAACACGTTAAAATAAAAGAAGAAAGCTTATTATGAATATCATAACTTATACCAAAAAGTAATATATAAGGGTAAAATCACATATAAAATAGAGTCTTAGCAGACACTATATGGATTGTGTGAGTAAGCATATAATGCCTAAGTGTAATATCCCGAATTTTTGTAACTATTTTATAAAATTTATTTTTGTTATAATAAAATTTATGAATATGAAATTCTGAAAAAAATAAAATATAATAGTAATAATCAGATTTTTTTTTATGGAAATGCATTTTATTATACCAATTTTTTTATCATTTAAAAAGATAAAAATATATATATAAATGTCGAAAAAAAATCCTAAAAGAAAATCAGATTTTATTTTATCATCTTTTTCGTCCAATAAGAAAAACATAATAGAGAGAAAAGAAAATTCTGAAATTATAACTTGAGTTGGTTTTGGGAAGGATAAGATTTTTTTTTTAAATACTTATCTTCTAGTAAGAATCCTAAATTCACTAACCTATATATATATATATATATATATATATATATATATATATATATATATATATATATATATATATATATATATATATATATAATTATATATATATATATATATATATATATATATATATATACCCCATATCACCCAAAAATTCTCACGTAATTCACTTTCTTTATCTCTTTGGTAAGTTCCAAATTTCATATCTAAAAATCCACCATTGTTGTGTTTCGAAGGTTTCAACCAGAAAAATAAATAAATAAATAAATATATATATCAAAATCCAACACCACGACCCTGACGACTTGAACGGAGTAGGCGCCAGTCTTCTTCGTCTCTTTTCTTCTTTCTTCTTCTTCTTTCTCTTTCTTCTTTTCTCCTTCCTCTTTCTCTGGTTTTTGCGTGCTGCAACATGAAGTAATGTAAATTTCCAAATTTTGAATTGATTTTCAAAAAAAAAAAAAGGAGAAAAGGGTGTGCAACAAAAGTCATTGACGAAATGTGACTTTGCTGTCACACATCAACCTACAAAACATTTTTTTTTTTGTTCCTTGCAACAGTGACATTGTCACGTTTTACACAAAAAAAATTTAGAACTTTTGTTTCTTTTTTTTCTTTCTAACTTTGGTTATTAAACTTTGTCCATTATTAATCTCATAAATTTTGGTTAATTATTTTTCGGGATACTATATTAAGTGACTAACTTTAGGTAATATTATTTGTTGTAGACAGAAACTTCGTACGATGCGAATTTTAGTTGATATTGTTATACCTGGGGCGTGTGCGAGGTAATTCTCAATATCCATCAACAACTAGAATCCCGTTAGGAATTGTATGTGTTATGTATAATACATGTGGTTATGTAATTTTATGTTTATGTTATATGTATATTATGTGACATAAATAGTAGTAGTACTTGTTATGATTAAAATTATTATTATATTTGTAGTACATACTATCCCTACGTATAATACATATTTATCGACTAGTACTTTGTTATTACCTTCGGATTTATAATGTACATATGTAACCATCATATTAAAAAAATTATACTAATATTGATAATGTAACTTAATGGGTACAACTAGTGAGTTAATGATGTTATGAACAATATTACAAGTTGGTATTGTGACTTTATGAGGTTCTAATGATGGACGTATTGGTTACTATGAATTATAGATGTTGATTATTAGAATTCTATAAGGTGGTCAAGTTGTAAAAAAATATTAATTGAACTAAAGACATTCCTGTTAATGTTAATGTGATGTTTGATGTGTCATAACTATTAAAAGATATTAATCACGTAAAGTGGAAATATTATTGAGGGAATTATCCTGTGGACTTGGATCCTCCATAGGTGATGAACAATAATTGATTTTATTCTGTGACAACTCTTTATTGTCTTCTTCCTAATACTATTGGTGCGCATTGCGGATACCCATTAGATTAGTGAGGGGTGCACACTAAGGACGTTCTGCAAAACGATATTGGCCCTTGCTCTTAATTTATCTGGGTGTCGACCCATGTTGAAGTAGGTGGTTACTGGGATTAGTCCCGGCCTACTGACGTTCAATTCCCCTCTAATAATTGAATTTGTTGTTGTATGATTCATATAAACTTGAAAAGGTTAAGCATAGTATATACTTGTCTGTACTACGTTATACTTGTATGTGTTATGCTATAAAAATTATTTTCAAAATATGACTATTATTATTATTATTTTACGGGATGGAGTTGTAATTACTTAGCTTTCGCTAATTTTTGTATTTTTGTTTTCCTTTGTTCTCTTCCTATTTATATTGTGCAGGTTGGTGAATGGGACTACATTGCAAGAATGAGTGAATTTATAGTTTTTAAGTTCACCTAGTTTAATAAACATTACAATACTGTTATTTGAGATTATTTAGTTTTAAATTGGTTTAAATTAGACAAGTTAGTTAGGTTTATTTTGATATTTTGGTTTGTAAGTTGAATTTTTTATTTTTAATAACTAGCCTTGCATTTATTTTTAACAATAGATCCGGCGGTAACACCCTAAGAGTTTGGTCAGATATTTTAATGAAAAGTGAATGTTTTATAAGTTTTGAAACGAAAATTTTGGGGTGTTACACTAAGCTTCTTAGTGACATAGACTAATGCAAGACAAAGCTTTTCTAAGGGAGTGTAGTGGGATTCGTAGTATAAGAGCTTTTTACTAAGGTAATAAACGACACACTTTTTTCCCTTAACCTCTTGCACTAGCATTAGGGGTGTGCACCGATCCAGGTTCGAACCGGAACCGGCTGGACCGTTGGACTGGAATTTGACATTTTTGGGTCCCGGACCGGAACAAAATTTTTCCAGCCCGATTTTAGACCTGTTGGGACGTAATCTATATTTTTTTATAACATAATATTTCTTATTTGATTTAAATATATTTACAAATTAGATACATTAAAATTTAATAATTTTGATAATAATAATCCAAAAGATAATTATTAGTAGGTTTAACTTCCAAACTTTCTACATTTGAAACAATTTTTTTCTAAATTAACCGAAATTCTGGTTCGTCGGTCTGGATCGAAATTGTTCGATTCTGGACCGGGCCGGACCGGAATCCCAGAATCAGGATTTTTGGTGGATCGAGGACTGTACCAAAATCTCCGGTCCGACCCTGTTCTTTGCACACCCCTAGCATTGCCCCAACTGCGGTCATGGTTAGAATCAAATCAAGCCTTAAAGGTATGTCTGGCAAGGCAGGTGCTGAAACAGGTGGGTTGGATAAATTTTCTTGGCAATCCTCATCCCATTCGGCAACGACACTTTTCTTAAGCTTTTTAATGATAGACTCACACACCATCGTTAGCTTAGAGACGAACCTACCAATGATGGATTTTACCTAAGAAACCCCTTATCCGCTCCACTTCTAGGTAAAGGCATAGTCATGATGGTTGTTATTTTTGTGGGGTCAATTTCAATCCCTGAACTGATGACATAACCTAGTAATTTCCCGAAAGTGATCTCAAAGGCGCATTATTGTGGATGAAGAACTTCTCAAGGGTGGTATGGTGTCCCTCTCTATATCTGGACTTAACTAATGTCATTTACGTAGACTTCTACCTCTTTATGCATCATGTCATGAAGAAGCGTAGTTTCAGTTCTTTGGTAGGTGGCCCCATCGTTTTTTAACCCGAAAGGCGTGACGGTATATCAAAAGGTCCCCCATGGTGTGATAGAGGTGGTATTTTCCATATCTTCCTCGCCCATTTTTACCTGATTATTCCCCGCATACCCATCCATAAAAGAGAGAAGGACATGATTAGCAATGTTGTCTACTAGGATGTCTATGTGAGGTAGGCGAAGCAGTCTTTGGGACTTGCTTTTTTGAGGTCTCTATAGTCAGCGCACATCATAACACTCCCATCCTTTTTAGGCACAGGCACAACTTTGGCTATCCAGTCACTATAGTTAGCTACTTTTATAAAACATGCATTAAGTTGTTTAATGACTTCTTCTTTGATTTTTAATGCTACATTTGGTTCCATCCCTTTGATTGAGGGAATTGTATGCTAGGCGATTTCACGATCAATGCCTATCATATCCTGGTAGGAACATGCGAACACATCGATATATTCAACTAATGTTTTGATTAATTGGGCGAGCTCGCATTCGCTTAATGTTAATCCAGTTCTTACCTCCTTTGGTTTGTTTCATGTGAAAGATTAATTTTTTCTGTTTTTTCGATGATTGGAGTCTTATTTTCATGTTATTCCACTGCTTTAATAATTCCTGTTTTAGATTCATTGTTGCAATTTGAAGGAGAATGAGAAGAGGAAGTAGAGATAGTGCATAAGTCATAAGCAAATGAGTTCATATTATTGAAATAAAAAATCATAGAATTGAACAATGACTCAGCAGAATGTAAAGAGTCTGCTTGGACACTAAGATCGGTAGACTTAGACATAGTCTCAATTAAGACACTAGAGTCAATTGACTCAGACTTTGACTTTGACGACTTGGACTATTCAAATATCGACCCTTACCCGGTGGCAAAGAGCATCTTCTTTCCATCTGGCGTAATCTTTCTCTATCCTTGCATGGTGCCACTCGCAAGATTGATTAGCATAGTAAGCTCGAAGGCCTCGTTAGCACGGCCTGGATGTGAGTAGTGTTGTTTGGGCATTCGACTCTTTCTTGACCAAATAGAAGTCCCAATGCATTGTAGTCTAAACAGTTTTCAATGAACTGTTTAATTTTGGGATCAGGAATCCATTCTTCTGGGAAGTGACAATCCATAAATATTTCAAATCCAGGGTAGATCACTATCTCCTAAGCCTGATAGAATGTTTCATGGAATTCGTAGCAAGGGTAATCTTCCGCTTCCCTCAGAAATTGCCCATTTTGAGTGGGTTGATAGGGAGGAAAAAATTTACAGTCCTTGTCCTTAGTATGCGATATGCCATCTGTTGTGCAATACATTCTCTAAGCTTCTTTGGGGTGGGCTTGTATCCTAAGCCAAATAATTTTTCACTAATTTAGAATGAGTGACAAGAGGTGTTGTGGACTTCGTATTGCCCAATGACATGCTTGGTAATTGTCCTTTCTTACGCATGGTATAATTGACTACTAAGTTAGCGAAGCAATCAAAATCAAATGGCGCTAAGTCGTCTTTGATGTTTGTTGTGTTCATTTCCTTCGATTGGCTTATCAACAGTCAGGAAGTTGGCCAATCCTTCAGGGAAATGTGTCAGATAACACGTTCATTTTCTGAAGGCCATTTAGTAATGACAGACGATGCTCATGAAAAGAAGCTATCAATTGCCAAATTTTAATTTTAGCTTTTGTCTTCATGAGTTGTTGAATGAGAGCATTCTCTTTATGACGAAGCTCTTCAGGAGATGTAGACAATTGTGGAGGATTGTCATGAACTGGCTGATTTAGCCTTCTAGTTTGAGTAAGCACTCGTACTGCTTCCTCTTCATCGCTTTTGTACCAATCCATCTCGAGGGTAATACGATCATTTTGAAGATCGACAACTTCATCATCATCGTATAATCGTGGGGGAGGAGGGATGCATGTTCCAGGGATGAAGTCGCTTTCTTCGATGACATACTCGTCTTCCTGATCACTATCCCATATACCATTGATATATGGTGATGTTTCAGCAATAACGATAGTGGGGACAAGATCCGCTATCGGCGTGATTAAGAGAGATGGATCATAACATATCCTCAAAGACAGCCAAAAATTTGTTTAATGGCCTATTTAGATTGTTATGCTTCTTCCCCACATGAGGAATGAGAAGTCTACCTTCATCAATCATGCATGTCTTAAATAACATGATTTGGTCCATAACAATCCTATGTTTTGTGATCATTTCCTCTATGGTACTTGCGGTAAGAACTCTTGTCCCAATGGAGACCTTTTCTACCTTCTTCTGGATCGGGAGTTGGTCTAACGGGGAATAGTGTGCCTTTTGAGTTGAGCCGATCAAAAGCAGTCGCATCTGACATGCCTGTTGGAGATAATGTCCTCCTTGGATCCCTCCGGCAGGATTTGTTCGGCGCCTCAAGAAGGTTCACCTCTCCACCTTTTGAAAAGTGGATCCATAATCATTTTTCTTGTTACTATTACCCTTATAACGATTATTGTCATTTTGGGAATTTTTCAACAAGTTTACACACCTATATTTAGCTTAGTGAAACTTTTGATACCTAAATACTTGAGATGATTTTTGCGCTTAGGCAACAAGTTGTTGATGAAGATGCGGTGATGTCTTTTTTAGTAGGTCTGGAAACCATTTTAGTAGATTTTTTCCTCCAACTATTAAGCTAGGTGGTAAAGCCTTTAATATTCTCTTGTTTCAGCACTTCCAATTCGCTTAGCGAGGTTTGGATTACAATATTGTGTTCATATTATTTCATGAACTCTCTGGTAATATCACCCCATGTTTCAACATGTTTGGGGTCTATTTAATAGACACTATAAAAAAAGATTATATAGCGATGGATTTTTGGAGACGGATATATATATCCGATTCTAATTTAGAGACGGAATATTGATAATCCGTCTCTAAATTAGAGACGGATTTTTAAATCCGTCTCTAACTTTAGGGACGGATTTTAAAAATCCGTCCCTAAATTAGAGACGGATTTTAAAAATCCGTCTCGAAATAAATTTAGAGACGGATTTTGAAAATCCGTCTCTAACTTAGGGACGGATATTGATAATCCGTACCCTAAAGTTAGAGACGGATTTAAAAATCCGTCTCTAAATTTACATATGAATATTTTATTGCACGTATTTAATTTAGAGACAGATTTTCAAAATCCGTCTCTAATTTAGGGACGGATTTTTAGAATCCGTCTCTAATTTAGGGACGGATTTTTTGAATCCGTCTCTAATTTAGGGACGGATTTTTAGAATCCGTCTCTAAATTTAGAGACGAATTCTAAAAATCCGTCTCTAAATTCAAATATGAATATTTTATTGCGCTTCTTTAATTTAGGGACGGAATTTTAAAAATCCGTCTCTAAGTTAGAGACGGATTTTAGAAATCCGTCTCTAATTTAGAGACGGATTTTAAAACCCGTCTCTAATTTAGGGACGGATTTGAAAATCCGTCTCTAAATTAGGGACGGATTTTTGAATCCGTCTCTAATATTTCTTCTACATATTACCAATATTATGTAGAAGAATATACAAGTTGTATTTGGTGTAGTTGGTTGGAGCTTCTTCTCGTTTCTTTGAGGTTACAAGTTCGATTCCTACGAACAGCGATTCTTGTGACTGTGGAGTCTTCTTATCCTTTCCCTTGTAGAGCTGAACCGGGTTTACTTAAGGGATATTCCTAAATGGTAATGAGATCAACTTGAACTGGGTAGGTAATAATAGGTGATTAAATATAATCATGATAATATTAGGAACTATCGTGTTGTTAATTTCGTTTATATATTTTTTATATCTTCAGCGAATATAGAGACGGATTTTCGAAATCCGTCTCTAAACTTAGAGACGGATTTTTAAAATCTGTCTCTAAGTTTAGAGACGGATTTGCAAAATCTGTCTCTAAGCTTAGAGACGGATTTCCAAAATCCGTCTCTAAGCTTAGAGACGGATTTCCTAAATCCGTCTCTAAGCTTAGAGACGGATTTCCAAAATCCGTCAATAAACTTTAGAGACGGATTTTTAAAATCCGTCTCTAACTCGAATTAACGACAAGGGTTTTAGAGAGAGACAATATCCGTCTCTAAATCCGTCTCTAAGCCTATATAGCGACGGATTTGACCTATTTAGGGATGGATTTTGTCCGTCTCTAAATGGACTTTTTTTTGTAGTGAGAACCGGTTTTGGCAGACAGGTTCCAACGACATCGGCAATACCGTTTGATAGAGTTTAGGTCCATAAACTTAATAATCATAGTGGCCTTGAAGTTCCTCAAGTGGTACTTGCACTAGTGGAAAAAAAAGACAAGGGCTGCGATGTAAGGGCTGTGATTTTCAAAAACCCGCAGACCTTAATGTGAAGAGTTGCGGTTAACCCTAAAACTGCAGCCCTTAAAGATAAAGGGCAGCGGTTTTTGGCTAACCGCAGCCGTTGGCCCTTAAAAAAATGTCAACATGTGCTAACTCCCTCCTTTTCTCCCTCGTATTAGCTAAGAGCATTTCTCACTCTCTCATCACATCTCTCCCTCTCTCCTCGCATTATCCCGTACCACCGCAAGCCTCGCTTGCCCTCATCTTTCTCCTATGTTCTCTCCCTTTTCTCTCTCTTCTCTCTCCTCGTTGAAACCCTAACCCTCGTTTCTTCCTCGATTTCTTGCTTCTTCTTCGCTATTTAATTTAATGTTTCGTTTCTATTGTTGTTGTAGATTAAAAGAGGCGATTTCCTATACCTTCTTCGGACTTTCGGGACTTTCTTAGTGCATTTGCCGGAGAAATTATTGTGCTTCTAGCGAAGCTTTTGACATTCCGCTAAGCTCATCACATTTCTTTTTCGTTTTTTGTTCCTGCTGCAATTTTCTGTTGACTCCTTGCCGTTTTTTTATTATGAATTTCCGGCGAGTTGTTCTGGTACTCTGGTGTTGGTCGTTTCTTTATAATCTTCCGGCGAGTCCCACTTTTTTTTATGTTGTTTCGGTCCTGCTTTGTTTCTGAAGCTCTGGTTCAGAGTGGGGACGCGTAGCTGTGGTCATGCGTTGCCATGGTTGTGCTCCTCCCTCCTTTATGTCTGATGTTGCTTATGATCGGTGCTCTAATTTTGGTGCTTGATTGGATGTATGTGCTCAAGTTAGTAATACATGATTTTTGTTGTTTGAATTGTAGATTTTTGTGTTGAAAATCGCAATATGTCTTTAGTTTAGTATTGAAGTGATTGTGCTAGCAGGGATTTTTTGTCATAGTTGTGTGAATGTCGTTGAGTTAATTAGCAAGGTTCAGTACTTGTAATTGCTCGTATTTGATCATTTTGCTGTCTGACATAAAAGAAAGGCCATGAGACTACAAAAATTAGTGTGATGATGGTGGTTCATGGGAGTGAGGGCTGGAGTGGTAAGGATAAAATGGTAGCTACAATCGGGATGCCGAGTTTTGATCCATACCAATCTCTAATGCACTATAAATTCATTTTTCATTCCCTCCATGCTTACTATTAGTATTGATTTGTTTACCTGCGTTTTGTTTTGATTATAATATACTAGCCTTATATTCACGTTATGCATTCGAAATTGTCATTAAAATTAGTTGAATTAAGGAAAGAAAATAAGCGAGTGAAGAAAATTATTAGAGAAGGTATTGTGTCATACCATCCGACCATAATCTTTTCAGTTGGTTTCAAAAAAATTTCAGTTGGTTTCAATTTTTGTTTAGTTGGTTTCAATTTCTTTTCAGTTGGTTTCAAATTTTTTTCAGTTGGTTTCAATTTTTGTTCAGTTGGTTTCAATTTCTTTTCAGTTGGTTTCAATTTTTGTTCAGTTGGTTCCAAAAAAATTTCAGTTGGAAGGTATACCAACTGAAATAACAAAAGAACCAACTGAAAGAAAAAAAGAACTAACTGAAAAGAATAAAAAAACCAACTGACAGAAAAAAAGAACTAACTGAAAGAATAAAAAAACCAACTGAAAGAAAAAAGAACTAACTGAAAGATTATAAGCACCAACTGAAAGAAAAAAAAAAAACTAACTGAAAGAATAAAAAAAACCAACTAAAAGAAAAAAAAGAACTAACTGAAAGAATAAAAAAACCAACTGAAACAATAAAGTAACCAACTAAAATTAACTGAAACTAAAACTAAAACTAAAAACTTACGACAACTGTAAAAACCCAAAGTCTTTCTTCTCTTATATTTAAACCCAAAGCAAAAGGAATAAATCGGTCTTGGACGATTACACCATCACTGGTAGAGGTTATTGATGAGGTCACATTCCATGGATAGAGAGGAAATCAAAGAAGAATATGGAGTTGGGGTCAGAACATGATGAAGAAGATTTGGGACTGCAAAAACTCACGGTGGGTCAACGCCGGCTGAATAGAAAGCAGTCAAGCAATAGACATGATGAGAACTCATTGGATCTACCATTGATTGAGATGAAGAGGAATTCTCCATTGTTATTGGAGGGAGAGGTTTTGAAGAAGGGTCTATATGGAAGATTGAGGAGAGAGAAAATGATGAAAGAGATTAAATGAAGTCATCAATATGGGCAGTAAAAGCACATACTACTATTTGGTTTGATTTATTGAATATGATGGTGAGATCTCTCGATGAAAATAATTAATGAATATGTACATGAATATATTATGTGAAAGTACTAGGCTCAACCCGTCTGACAATATGCATTGGGTCAGACGGTCTGACCCAATACTTTCACAAATTATTATTATCTTATATTCTCACGATGACTAAAGAAAATTATATTAATAGAGTCACCACTTTCTCTCACCTCATATTCTCACAATATGTTCGAATTTAAATTAGATGTGATATGTTGAGGTTAATCATTGAGGATGCGAATAGTTAGATCTATTAGTTTGTAGAATTCATAATTTTTTTAAGTCGAGTTAGTTTTCTACTATGATATTTTATGAAATTTAGAGTGGACGCCTAGTCTTATATATATATATGGAATGTGTACGCTACTGTGCATAAAAAAAATATTATTTAGAAATAAGTTGATCCTCCAAATCTTCACATAAAAAAAATAAAAATAAAGAAAGTGAACCACATAACTTGAGTCACAAATTATTAATTAGCTACTACCTAAAAATTCTCATGGTCCACCTAAAGCATGAATCCAAATCTATAAAATAATCTTTAGGACTAAAATTCAAATTTTGTACCTAATAGTAAAAAAACATAAAAGTACTTATGGCTATGATACACTTTGTTATATTGGTCTCTGATTATCATTTCATACCTTATGATACCATAAAATTCTCAATTCGGCATTTCTCTCACACAGAATATTATATGTTCCTCCAACTTTCTTTAGCCTCCCATTGTTTGTCTCTTTATAAAGTCATTCACCCTCATCTGCCTCTCTCTCCTCCCCTTCACCCACAACCACCACCTTTAAGATTTACCTAAAAATGGCACCAACCCACTCATCTATCTATCTTTCCTCCCTTTGACCACCTTAGCCATCGATATTCGCTTCCACACCAACAATTCTCTCCCACCTCAAAATCCCATTTTCATCTCTCCAATACCTCAAACCATAAAAAGGCAAACTAATCTTCATATCTCATATTCCAAAAACATTAGAAATTTTGAAAGCCCAATAGTTTATTCCCCTCAATATTTAGGGTTTTTTCAGAGGTAAAAAACACTAAAGTTCAAGTTCGAATTAATGGCGGCGGTAGTTTCCCGACGGAGGTGGGGGCGGTAGGGAACTTCAATGTGACATCGTTGTATGTGGGTGATTTGGAGATGAGTATTAATGATTCGCAACTCTGATGTGTTTAGTCAATATGCACATTATTATTTGATTTTGTGGGTATTGAATATGAACCTCATCACAATACAATTACCATTAAAAAAAGAGTACGATACTCCTAGAAACTTGACAAAAAAAAAAGCTTTTTTCCATTCTCTTTTTCTATTGGATATACTTTGCTTAATTTGTTGGGGCTAAGATAGGGATTTTATATTTTAGTGTCCTACCCCTCTTGACATATAGAATAGAGATATGGAGTGTGTATGCTACTGTGAGTAAAAAATTTACACTTCAGAAGTAAGTTGATCCCGCAAATCTTCACATAAAACATTAAAGGGACTAAACCACATAACTTGAGTCGCAAATCATTAATTAGCTATAACCTAAAAAATTCTCATGATCCGACTTAAGCTTGGATCCAAATCAATAAAATAAAATTTACGACTAAAATTCAAATTTCATACCTAATAGTACAACAACATAAAAGTACCTATGACTATGATACACTCTGTTATATTGGTCTTAATTATCATTTCATACCAAATGATACCATAAAATTCTCAATTCAGCATTTCTCTCACACAGTATATTATATGTTGCTCCAACTTTCTTTAGCCTCCCATTGTCATTGTATCTTTATCAACTCATTCATACTCATCTGCCTCTCTTTCCTCCCCTTCACCCACAACCACCACCTTAAAGCACTACCTAAAAATGATACCAGCCTACTCATCCATCTATCCTTACTCCCCTTTACCACCTTAGCCACCGATATTCTCTTCCACGCTAACAATTCTCTCCCACCTCAAAAACCCATTTTCATCTTTCCAAAACTCCATATCTCACATCCCAAAAAACATTAGATATTTTGAAAACTCAAGAGATTTTTCCCCTCATTAATTTTTGGGGGTTTTTGAGAGGTGAAAAAGACATTGAAGTTCATGTTCGCAGTAATTGCGGTGGTGGTTCCCTGACGAAGGTAGGGGCGGCAGGGAACTTCAATGTGACATCGTTATGTGTGGGTAATTTAGAGATGAGTGTTAGCGATTCGCGATTCTAATGTGTTTAATCACATGCACATTATTACTTGATTTTGTGGGTATTGAATATGAACTTCATCAGAATACAATGCACATTAAAAAAAGAATACATCAAAACTCCTACAAACTTGACAAACAAATATATCACATTTATTATATACAATATTATTACTTCAAAAAAAAGGTACTCGAAAAAATTCAAAGATGAAAAAAAAGGTACCCTTTTGTTGCTTGTTCGAGCGATCGAGCATGGCCAAGTGGAAGAGATCATAAATTCCATCAGCATAACATTTATTTATCAAATGCAAAACAAAGAAATATTGTGTCTTTGAAATATGTTTGAGGCTATGAGAATTACCTGATTGTGGTTGTTCAAAGAGGGACTATAGACTTGAAATAGTTTTTAATTTTGTGTATTTGATTGGAGATATTGAAGGGGAAGATGAAGAGTTCTTCCGAAAGTAGAAGCGTTTCACATAGAAAAATCATTGAATTGGAATTGATTTATAGGTGGTACATAATTGCAGATTTAGTTGCAGATTTTATGGTTTCAAGATAGATTAGTAGGCTACAATGTAGTTTGCGATTTTTTGCTTTTGCCTTTTAATTCATTTTGTTAGGGGAAGATAAATCAGTTAGTTGTTTGTACGTAATAATTTTACTTAATTCTACTTTTTTTTGTTTCCCTTCTCTTATTCTATTGTATGTAATTTACTTAATTTGTTGGATATAAAATAGGGGTTTTATATTTTGGTGTCCTAGCCCTCTTGACATACATATTAGAGATAGAGATGTGTACGCTATTGTGCATAAAAAATTTATATTTCAGAAATAAATTGATCCTGCAAATCTTCACATAAAAAAAAGGGAGTGAACCACCTAACTTGAATCACAAAACATTAATTAGGTACAACCTAAAAATTCTCATGATCCACCTAAAGCGTGGATCCAAATCAATAAAATAAAATTTAGGACTAAAATTTAAATTTCGTACTTAATAATACAACAACATAAAATTGCATATGGTTATGATACACTATGTTATATTGTTCTCTGATTATCATTTCATACCTAATGATACCATAAAATTCTCAATTCGACATTTCTCTCACACAGTATATTATATGTTACTCCAAGTTTCTTTAGCCTTCCATTGTCTCTGTCTCTTTATAAATCCACTCACATTCATCTGCTTTTCTCTCCTCCCCTTCACCCACAACCACTGCCTTCAAGCACTACCTAAAAATGGCACTCGCCCACTCATCCATCTATTTTTCCTCCGTTTGACCATCTTAGCCACCGATATTCTCTTCCACGCCAACAATTCTCTCCCACCTCAAAAATCGATTTTCTTCTCTCCAAAACCTCAAACCTTAAAAAGGCAAACTCATCTCCATATATCATATCCCAAAAAATATTAGAAAGTTTGAAAACCCAACAAATTTTTCCCCTCCTTAATTTTTGGGATTTTTTCAGATGTAAACAAGACACTCAAGTTCACGTTTGAATTAACGGGTGGTGGTTCCCTGGTAGAGGTGGGGGCGGCACGAAACTTCAATGTAATATCGTTGTATGTGGGTGATTTGGAGATGAGTGTTAGTGATTCACAACTCTGATGTGTTTAATCAGCATGCACATTATTACTTGATTTTGTGGGTATGGAATATGAACCTCATCACATATAATTCACATTAAAAAAGAGTATACGTACATCAAAACTCGTACAAACTTGACAAACAAATATCTCACATTTATTGTTTTAGGGGAACATATATCAATTAGTTGTTTATACGTAATAATTTTACTTAATATTACTTTTTTTTGTTTTTTCCCTTCTCTTATTCTATTGGATGTAATTTTCTTAATTTGTTGGGGGGTAAAATAGGGATTTTATTTTTTGGTGTCCTACCCCTCTTGACATACAAATTAGCGATACAGAATGTGTACGCTATTGTGCATAAAAAATTTATACTTCTGAAATAAATTAATCCTGCAAATCTTCACATAAATAATAAAGGGAGTGAACCACATAACTTGAATCACAGATCATTAAGTAGCTACAACCTAAATATTCTCATGATCCACCTAAAGCATGGATCCAAATCAATAAAATAAAATTTACAACTAAAATTCAAATTCGTACCTAATAGTACAACATAAAAGTACCTATGGCTATGATACACTTTGTTATATTGGTCTCTGATTATCATTTCATACCAAACGATACCATAAAATCTCAATTCAGCATTTCTCTCACACACTATATTATATGTTGCTCCAACTTTCTTTAGCCTCCCATTTTCTTTGTCTCTTTATAAAGCCATTCACACTCATCTGTCTCTCTCTCTTCCCCTGCACCCACAACCACCACCTTCAAGCATTACCTAAGAATGAGACCAACCCACTCATCCATCTATCTTTCCTCCCTTTTTGACCACCTTAGCCACCGATATTCTCTTCCACGCCAAAAATTCTCTCGCACCTCAAAAACCCAATTTCATCTCTATAAAACCGCAAACCTTAAAATGGCAAACTAATCTCCATATCTTATATCCCAAAAGAAAAATGCAAATTTTAAAAACTCAAGAGAATTTTCCCCTCCTTAATTTTTGGGATTTTTTCAGAAGTAATAATTAAATAAGACACTCAAGTTCACATTTGAATTAATGGCGATGGTGGTTCCTTGGTGGAGGTGGGGGAGGCAGCGAACTTCAATGTGACATTGTTGTATGTGGGTGATTTGGAGATGAGTGTTAGTGATTCGAAATTCTGATGTGTTTAATCAGCATGCACATTATTACTTGATTTTGTGGGTATTGAATATGAACCTCATAACAATACAATTCACATTAAAAAAAGAGTACATCAAAACGCCAACAAACTTGTCAAACAAAGATGTCAAATTTATTATATACAATATTATAACTTTTTTTTTAAAAAGGTACCAAAAAAATTCAAAGATGAAAAAAAAGGTACCCTTTTGTTGCTTATTCGAGGGATCGAGCATGGATAAGTGGAGGAGACCATAAATTCATCAGCATAAAAGTTATTTATCAAATGTAAAACAAAGCAATATTGTGTCTTCGAAATATGTTTGAGGCTTTGAGAATTACCTAATTATGGTTATTGTAAGAGGGATTATAGACTTAAAATGGTTATTGCTGTTATATAATTTATTGTAGATATTGAAGGGGAAGATGAAGAGTTCCTTCGAAAATAAAAGCACTTCACTTAGAAAAATCATTGAATTAGAATTTGTTTATAGGTGTTAAAGAATTGCTGATTTAGTTGCAGATTTTATGGTTTCAAAATAGGTTAGTAGGTTATAGTGTAGTTCGCGGTTTTCTTCTTTTTTTTTTTTTTTTTTTTTGTAAATAAGAAGTAAAATTAACCAAACAACCAATACACCTAGAGGAGCAGCAAGTCAGCTACTCCCAAAACTCACTAGACATGCCCAGCTATTACATCTCCTCAATCCATTTCCTATCTTCTTCTATAACTTTTCTTCCTATAAGCTGCACAGCTCTATTTTTTACAATGAACTTGATATGATTAACTGTACTATCAACAGTATTAACAATGTTCTCCCAAAAAGCTTTGTTCCTAGTGCGCCAAACCAGATAGATAGTAGCTGCAATAGCTGCCATAACTACCTGCCTCCTGAATTTAGAACCTCTATATCAGCTTCGAATCCATCTGCAAGCCTGAGGAAGATTCCTATTGCTCCAGCCAATGTCAAGCCAAGCTGTTACTTGTCTGATACATCTGTCACTAAATACACATTCAAAGAATAAATGTGTAGTATTCTCAATATGTTGTGCACAGATTTGGCAATTCTCATTATCACTAATACCCATCTTTTTAAGTCTCTCATTGGTTTTAAGCCTTTCCTTCATAGCCATCCACAGGATAAATCTGTGCTTGGGAATAGAAAATCTGTTCCATACACAGTGACTCCATTGCTGATGCTGTGCAGTGATGTGAGCTTCATTATAATGCTTCTTGATGCTAAAAGATGTGCTGCTTAGCCACTGACTGCCCCCCAGTTTCTCAGTGAGCTCTTTTTTTGCTCTACAGATGTGCTTCCAGGACCAGCTTGCTGTACTGGGAGCCTCATATGAGCCCCAAGCTGCCTCTTTAATATATATAGTATTCACCCACTTGACCCATAAATTCTCCTTCTTTTGAGCCACCCACCAAGCCATCTTACTCACAGCAATCAAATTCCATATATGAATGTCCCTGAACCCCATCCCACCAGCTTTCTTCTCCTTGCATAGATCCTCCCAACCCACAACACCAGGTTTACTACTGTCGTATGAACCAGACCATAGGAAGTTCCTGCAAATACTAATGATCTCTTGTAACACACTCTTAGGGAATAAGAATAATAACTGCCCCCAGTAAACATGGATACTCATTAGGACACTCTTCACAAGCTGGCTTCGAGCTGCAAAGGAGAGATTCCTTGAGCTCCACACACGAATTCTTCCCACCATTTTATTAATCAGCTCCACACAATCTCTCTGTTTCATTTTGAGGGGTGAAATTGTTACACCTAAATATTTAAAAGGAATAGAGCTAGTAGAGAAACCACTAACATCTTTGACCCTTTGAATCTCATAATCATCCATCCCAGCATAATATACTTCAGATTTGTTTTTGTTCACCTCTAATCCAAATGCATTAGAGAACATCTGTACACCCTGAAGCAAAGTGTATATGGACCTGAAGTCTCCATGACAGAATAGTAACAAGTCATCAGCAAAGCTCAAGTGAGTCAACTTGAGCTCTTTGCACATGCTATGGTATTTGAACCCCTGTTGTTCACTTACATAGCTAAGTATTCTATCCAGATAGTCCATACAAAGGGCAAAGATTAGAGGAGACATGGGATCTCCCTGTCTTAGCCCTCTCTGAGCCTTGAAAAACCCACACATGGACCCATTAATCATGATTGAAAACATAGGAGTAGTAATGCAAATCATAATTTTGTCCACATAATCATTAGGGAAACCCACTCCAATCAGCATTTGTCTGACAAAATCCCAGCTTATTGTATCATAAGCTTTCTTTAAATCCAGCTTCATCATACAATTAGCCCTTGTAGTCTTCCTATTATAAAGCTTCATAAGGTCCTGGCAAATAAGAATGTTATGTAATATGCTCCTTCCTGCAACAAAAGCACCTTGCTTATAGGACACAATCTCAGGTAGTATCAGGTTAAGCCTTTCACTAATCAATTTAGTGATGCACTTGTACAGTATAGTGCAGCAGGCTATTGGCCTGAATTCAACAACATTTTCCGGACATCTCACTTTAGGGATCATGGTGAGTGTAGTCACATTGATTACCTTTAGTAATTGGCCAGTTCTAAAGAAATCAATGACAGCTGATGTAATGTCCTCTCCCACAATCTCCCAGCAGTGTTTAAAGAATTTGCTATTGAAACCATCTGCCCCTGGGGCCTTCTCATCAGGAATACTAAGAATAACCCTCTTTACATCATCTTTTGTAAACTCTCTGTTAAGAATCTGGACATGATTTGGTGTCAGTTTGTTGCCTTTATCAATAAGAGACTCAAGAACCTGCTGCCTTTGCTCTTTTTTTGCAAATAAGTTTTCATAGTACTCCAGAAAAGCAACTTCAACATCCTGCTTGTTATTCACCCAGGTGCCATCACTTCTATTAATGGCATGAATTTTATTTTGAGTCCTTCTTTGCTTAATAGCTTGATAAAAGACTCTAGTATTCTCGTCACCACATTTAAGCCAATTGATTTTGGCTTGTTGTTGCAGTAAAGCATATTGGTTCTTCTTTGCCCTCTTCAATGCTAATAGGGCCTCCTTCTCACTTTGCCTATAGCCACTATCAGTAGGGTTTCTATGAAGCATATATTGGGCCTGGTTCAGCTCATATTGAGCTTTAATCACAGCAGCTTCCACATCACCAAATCCCTCCTTGTTCATGTTTCTTAAGGCTGTCTTCACTTTCTTAAGTTTCATACACACTTTATACATTGCACTTCCATGCACATTCTCTTCCCAAACATGTCTCACTGTAGTCAGTAGTGAGGTATGGTTGCACCACATGTTATGGAATTTAAATGGTCTCTTCTGTGCTTCATCTGGATATACACATAGCAGAATGGGAGTATGGTCATAGTTGCCTTCAGGTAAAAAAGAAGCTTCAGCCATATCATACTTATCCACCCAATCATGAGTGGCAATAACTCTATCAATTCTGGAGAACACCCTGTCATTACCCTCCCGTTTATTGTCTCAAGTGAAATGTCTTCCTGACGCCTTCACATCCACAAGCTCATAAGTCATTAAACACTCTCTCATAGGAGCCACCTCAGCATTTCTTACCTTTGAGCCAATTTTATCATCAATCTCACTAAGCGCATTGAAGTCCCCCATTAGTATCCAAGGAGACTTCCTATGCCTGGCAATACTCTTCAAACCACTCCACAATTCATTCCTACTACTTAAGTCATTAAACCCATAAACAAACGTGCATTCAAAACCATCACCATGCCTAGGTTTAATAGAGCAATGAATAAATTGACTATTCATATGAATAATATCCACAGAGACTGCTAAAGGGCACCAACCAATCATTATTCTTCCATTTGCATGACAGCTATTGTTGTGGGTAAAGCACCAACCTTGGCATAGATTTTGATAAACCGCACCTAGGTTTGGGGTCTTAACCCTAGCTTCTAAGAGGCTAAACAGCTTAATGTTATGAGAAGTAATGAATCTCCTCACCTCTTGTTGTTTCATCTTGCTGTTTAGACCTCTTACATTCCACGTTAAGATATTATCCATTAGGTGGAGGGGGTGTCACCCCCCGCCCTTCTTCCACCACATTAACAGCTCCCCTATCCTCCATGTTGACCACATTAGCCTCTCCTGATCTGTCCCCAGTTCCTATCTTCTCCACTGGTTTTTCAATGGTAGGCCCCTGTTCCTTCTCACTCTCTTCCAGTAGTACCTGAAATGCATTATGTACAGGAACTACCTCTTGCACAGTACTAGTTCTAGGCTGATCCCCGCTACAATGAAGCCATCTGCATCTACTTGCTTCTTAGGCCTCCACACTTTCCTCCCTATTTGCTTCCTACATTGATCCTCTTCATGTCCAATCCCAGCACATTTTCCACACTGATCAGTTGGTCTCCATTCATACTCCACATTCTGTTCCACTATCACACCATGCTCATTACAAAACTTTAGCACATCAGGAAAACTCTGCTTAACATTCACTTCTACCATCACTCGAGCAAAACTTAACCTCTCCTTACTCTTCGTGGCAGCATCCATCTTAATCATCCTTCCCATTTGCCCCACAATTTTCGATAAACTCCTTTCACCCCAATACCTGATAGCAAGGCTAGGCAATTTTATCCATATAGGCACAATATCAACATTAGTTTTATCATATTCCATATCAGCTTCCCATAATTTAGTAATCAGAGGCTTCTGGTCAAAGAAATGGAATCCCTCCTGATTCACCTTCAAGCATGCTTCTAATGTTGTAAACCTAACAATAAACATACCCTTCCCCAATCCTGCAATTTTATCTATTCCATGTTTACCCCAAACTCTCTTAAAATATCCATCCATTACTGAAAATGGTGGATTAGCTCCAAGTACATAACACACAAGAGCAGATGACCAATATTCAACCTCCTCTTGTATATTCGATGATTCAATAGAAACAATATTGGAATTTGGAAGAACACTTACCGGAGTAGTAATACCATCCACACCTTCCGCCCAGGACAATCGTGTCGCACTTGCCGGCTTTGATCCAGTTTGAATAACATTGAGCCAATCAGACAGGACTGCCTTTTCCATAGCATGTTGAATCTGGTCACCGAGCGTCACCGGAGTTCTCACAACCGTTACTTCAGCGAGCTCATCCTCCTCAGCTGGATCATTCTCCCATATCGGACTCGGTATTCTCATTGCCTCAACCCCTGTAACTTCATCCACGGATTTTGTTTTCCGAACAGGTGACGAAGAAGGTCCCTTAGACTTCCCTTTTCCTTTCTATGCACTTTTTTTCGCTCCACGCCCTCGTGCCATGGCGTCAGCGCCGTCTCAGGCCGCCGCCTTAAACACGCGCTAAAAGGGTTTTAGAGTGAAAAAGGGTTTCCGGTTTTCTGCTTTTGCCTTTTAATGTTTTTCTTTGTAGTTAGAAGCATTTTTTTAGGGGAAGATAAATCAATTAGTTGTTTGTATGTAATAATTTTACTTTTTTTCCCTTGTCTTATTCTATTGGATGTAATTTGCTTAATTTGTTTGGGTAAAATAGGGGTTTTATATTTTGGTGTCCTACCCCTCTATATATAAAGAATAGAGATTAGCTGTTGCTTTTGTGAGGATATAGAAAATCTCAACTAAATGGGAAACTTAAGATATACACATTATGAATGGCTTATTTATTATTTTTATGTTGGCAGTGTGTTATATCTTTCCATTTTTAAGGAGTTGGTTATGTTATATGATTGCTTCCTCCATGACTTGCCTATGTTATCAACATCATATGTATGATCAGTGTTTCTGCTAAGAAATTAAGGATGCTAATGTCTTGCAAAGGGAGTACCAGGTCAGATATGAATGTCCTGAGTCAATAGTCCGTACACCGGAATCCTGCAAAAGGTAAGGTTAAACTGCCTCGGAGGTGGTTCCGGGATCGCCTCTCCGACGCTCAAGTCAGTGATCAAGCTAGAGAGATAAAGTCTAGAGAGAGATGCTCTGGTTTGTTAGGTAAGAATTCAATACCTTCTCATTGATGAGGGTGCTTGGTATTTATACTGCCTTGGGACTCCCAGGTGGAAACAAGCTGGAAGGCACTGACAGTTGGGAGGAGCCCCCAGAGATGGGCCCTTGGAAGCCTAGAGGCCTGCTGAGCCTTGATCCTCCTCTAATTGGCTTAGAGCCTGGAAATGAGCCCAAACAATTAGCCTCACGCCGGGAATGGGGGACCTTGAAACCCTGCAGAAGCGTCACCCATTCTTGGCGGAACCTGGACTAACATGAGGCGAGACCGACCCGATCTCTAAGGAGAAGGAAGGCCAAGCCGACCCGGTCTCCATGGAGAAGGAAGGCCAAGCCGACCCGGTCTCCATGGAGAGGGGACGCAAGGCCGACCCAATCTTCAAGGAGAGAGGAAGGCAAGGCCGACCTAGTCTCCGAGGAGAGGGGAAGGCGAGGCCGAACCGGTCTCCAAGGAGAGGGGAAGGCGAGGCCGGCCCGGTCTCCGAGGAGAGGGGAAAGCGAGGCCGACCCGGCCGCCGAGGAGAGGGGAAGGCGAGGCCGACCCGGTCTCCAAGGAGAGGGAAAGGCAAGGCCGACCCAGTCTCCAATGAGAGGGGAAGGCGAGGCCGACCAGGTCTCTCGAGGAGAGCGATCTAACCTCCATGAAGGGAGAGAAGGGAGGGCCGACCCAGTCCTTATATGAGATGAATTGTCCGACCCGATCTTTCCTTAGATTTGGAAGGGATGCCGACCCACTCTTCCTAGGAGGTGAGGAAACGTCGACCCAGTCCCTATGGGAGATGAATTGACCGACCTGGTCTTTCCTTAGATATGGAAGGGATGTCGACCCACTCTTCCTAGGAGGTGAGGAAACGCCGACTCGGTCAACTTTGGACGGGCAGAGAGATCGACCCGGTCAGTGTTGGCCGTTTTAGAAGGTGAAGCGACTCGGCCAAGGAGGGGCCGAGTTGGATGGATGCTGCTCGGATGAGGGACTAATGGGCCCCAAGCTTGTCCGAGCCTGTGCCATCTCTCGTTAAGTCATGCTGGGACTTAGGGGTGGCTCAACCAAGGAGGGGAAGGCCTCCTTGGGCCGAGTTGGGTGGACGTGGCTCGGATGAGGGGCTAATGAGCCCCAAGCTTGTCCGAGCCGGTGCCGTCTCTCGCTAAGTCATAGTGGGACTTAGGAGAGTGACTCAACCAAGGAGGGGAAGGCCTCCTTGGGCCGAGTTGGATGGACGCGCCTCGGATGAGGGGATAATGAGCCCCAAGCTTGTCCGAGCCGGTGCCGTCTCTCGCTAAGTCATACTGGGACTCAGGAGAGTGACTCAACCAAGGAGGGGAAGGCCTCCTTGGGGCGAGTTGGGTGGACGTGACTCGGATGATTGGGATAATGAGCCCCATGCTTGTCCGAGTCGGTGCCTGGGATTTTGACTTCATTCCCAAAGTGCTTGGGTTGGTGAGCTGGATAATCTTCATTGACTCTTGAGTGCCACATGGCGTTCACGGATTATTGGGTTGCTGGAAAACATGGTGGCGATTCAACTTTCGGGGATATCGCGAAGCTTCGTGGTGTTTCATCTTCTTTGGGGCGCACCTTTTGATCATTTGGGCTGCCTGAGAGAGGCCCAATAAGGAGGCTTAGAGGCAGGTCCCAGTCCATTATCGGACGCGGGGAGCGGAGCGCGAGGATTTCACCTATAAATATATATGAGGAGAGGAGAAAGGTTTTGAAGATTCTCCTTCACAATTTCTCTCTCTACTTCTGCATTCTCCTCTCTCTCTCTCCACTTTCGAGCTTTTCTCTCTCTAAGTCCGAGTTCCGTTTCTTTGTCCGACCAGGTACGCTCTTCTTTTGATTTTTCTTTTAAGTCCTTTTCCTTTCCTTTTGATAAAATCGGCCGACCCCCTCTGTTGATAAATAATGGGGAGATCGTCCGAGTCAGTGACACCCCCTCCTTCACCTCCTTTTAATTTAGTCGAGGAGGTGAGGGGATTGGAAATGGTACTGGTGTCGACTTTAATTAGTTGCCCGGATCCCTCGGCCGTGTCCGATGTGCTTTCCCTCCCGAGTACTTCTTCGCAGACCGAGGAGGAGGAGGCCGAGGGTACCATCCCCCTACCCTGGGAGGTGTCCCTGGCCTTTACCTCTTCGAGGAGTTACTTAGATAAGTATTTTTCTGATGGTGTAGTTAAGGTAACTATGCTGGGAGAAGAAGGCGAGGCGTCCACATCTGGCCGGTTCGCGTATCCGGAGATAGGTCCGAGAGGCGGTCCGGGAGCGAAGTTCCCTCTCCCTTCTCTAATAAAGGCTCTACTGGAGGACCCCAGAGGGCAAGGTGCAAGATTTCAAATAAAGGATCCATATCTGCTGGTCGGACCGGATGCCAGCCACACCATTTTGGCTCCTCCTCCTGGGTGCACTGCTTTTTATTACAAGGCCATGGAGATGGGCCAGGTTTCCTTTGACCCAATTTGAGAAGGACATGTTGAATGCCTATAACCTCTGCTTGGGCCAGATATCTCCCAACTCTTGGGGAGGGATTTTGGCCGTCCAAGTGATATGCGAGATCCTCGGTGTCAGGTCGACCGTGAGACTGTGGCGCCATATGTATAAGTTGGTCGAAATGATGGCAGGCGAACATGGTCCGGGTTGGTGGTGCTTTCAAGCTCGGCGGGGCTACCGAACTGTTCTCGACCTTCCCACTTCTTAAAAGGGATTCCACCCAGGGTTTGCCTTTATTTACTTTGGGGGAGAATGGGATATCCCGACCGTACGTACCTTCCACCATCGAGCCTAATCATGGCCTGAACTTCAAAGTGCCCGAGCTATCGGATGAGGAAGCTGTGGCCGCTTGCTATATGCAATTGGAGGCCAAGATAGTCGACGATGATGAAGTATTCGATGTGGGGAATTGGCTTCCCAGCTGCAAACTCTTCAAAAATGAAAACTTCTTGGCGGCCATGGGGCTAAGTCCGGCCTTCCCAAAGGGTAATTCGGCACAGGGGGTCCGGTTGACTTGTCTTTTTTCCTTTAATATTGCATTTCTGATCATTGGTTGCTTTTGCAGAGGCTTACCTTGATTTTATGAAAGAGACCGACCAGGAAATGGCTGAGCGACTGACTGCGGCGTCCTTGAAGGCGGCTCGGATTCAAGCGGAGATGAAGGAGAAGACTTTACACAAGGCAGGGACCCCCCAGGGTATTTCTTATCCGACCCCGTTCATTGATTTGAGTCGATTTATTAATTTGAGTTGTATTTTGGCTAACTTTGAATGCGCTTCAGGACCCCTCCAACCCCAAACCGAAGAAGCGCAACGAGAGGGCCGACGATAAAGTGGCCCTAACCGAAAAAGCGCAAAGAGAGGGGGCCAAGAAGGCGAAGACGGACATTTCCGTCGAGGTTAACAACCCTCGGCCAGAGTCCGAGGCGGATGCTACCCATATCTCTGTGCACTCCTGGGATTTTATCCCTAATGCTGGTCCGGGCTACACGCCCGCTTTGCCGACTCCTTCTCGAGGTGATCGGGCGGTGGTCGAGGTGGTACTCTTCACTCAGATGTCTAAGGTGGACAAAAACAAACGAGTTAATGCGGCCATGGAGATTATCTGCTCTCAAACCGACCAGGACCATATCAACGAGGTCAACGGGAAGAACGAGACGAACGAGCTTTATCGCTCGTGGCTGGATGTAAGTAATTTTCCATTTTCTTTCTTACTTGCCTCCGTTACTGTACTAACTTTCGCCGTTTTTCAGTTCTCCATCGAATGACAAACGTGGCTGTGAACCATCTCCTGTTCGCCGAAGAGGTCCATGATTTGGCGGAGAAGGAGAAGAAGCATCTCACCGCTCTTCGGGCGGCAAAGGAGGGCCACCAACTGGCCGAGCTGCACCAGGAGGAGGCTAATAAAAAGATTGCCGATGGTGAAGCAGCGTGGAAGACCGAACGGGAGACTTGGAAAAAGGAGAAGGTCGTTCTGACGATGGCTAAGACGGGCGCCGAGCTTGCTAAGTCTGCGGCTGATTTGGAGGTTACTCGGATTCAAGGTGACTTGGACCGGGTGAAGTTTTGGCTGAGCACAGTTAAAGCACAGCTGAAGGAGGCTAAGGCTCAAGCTTCATGGGCCGAGGAACAATGGTATACCAAGTGGCAGGCGTCCGAGGCTTGCGACGACTTCTGCAACAAAGTGGGCCGAGTGGGCCAAGTGTCTCATAAGATGGGCGAGGATGAGGCCCTGGCTCGCCTTAAGACCGCTCTGGCCGACTCCTGCCCCGCTGCTGACTGGAACTCGGTCTGGTCTCGGTACCAAGAGATTTCGGATGTCGAGGCCGCCGAAATTCGGGCCAAGATGGCCGAGGAGGAGGCCGAGGACGATGCTGGGGCAGAGCCTGAGAAGGAGGCCGAGGAGGCCAAAGAGGTTGAAGGTAAGGCCGAGGAAACCTCTCAGGTGGCCGATACACTTGATGCCACCCCAGCCGGGCAGCCGGACGCTTAGTTTGTAATAGCCTTAGCTTTGCTTCCGGTGATCCGGGCTTTTTGTACTTTTGTTTTTTGTACTTTTGGCGCGCAATCCTTGTATTTTTTGCAAACTTTCAGTTGTATTTTTGCAACTTTCATCTATGGAATACAACTATTATTTTGCAATTTTCTATTGTTTTGTTGTCTGCAATATGTTTCATTTTGATTTTGTTAGCAACATTTTATAATGGACTGGTTAAGTCTTGATTTCATTTCATGGGGCTTAAACCCGTCTTGATACATGGACTGGTTAAGTCCGATTCGATACATGCACGATTGACTGGTTAAGTCCTATTTGATATTGCCGGCTATACAATGCCCCTATTGCAAGTAACAAAATAAATTACACGTAGTATCTTTTGAGGTTGTCTTAGTTCCATGGTCGAGCCAGTGGCACTCCCCCGGGAGACTCTAGTCGGAATGTCCCTGGCTTGAGGACCTTTGTCACCCTGTAGGGACCATCCCAATTTGCCCCCAACTTTCCTTTAAGATGGGATAATCCAGTGGCTTCCACTTTTCGGACGACCCAGTCGCCTAGGCAGATCGGCCTGGTCTTCACTCGTCGGTTGAAATGTCGAGTGATCCTTTGTTTGTATCTAATGGCTTGCAACAAAGCATTGCCTCGAGTTTCAGGCAGCAGGTCCAGATTTATGGGTTTTTCCTCTTCGTTTTTATCGAATTCATAGAACGTCATTCGAGGAGAAGGAATACCCACTTCGACCGGTAGGACGGCCTCACTGCCGTATACTAAGCCAAACGTAGAATGCCCTGTGGCCTCCTTCACTCTGGTTCTGGCTGACCAAAGGACCCCGGGTAGATCGTCTACCCACGCCTCTTTAGCTGCGTCAAGGGACTTTTTGATTCCCTTTAAGACGATTTTGTTGGCCGACTTGGCTTGACCATTTTTCTGGGGCCGGAGACGGCCGAGAACCTGGTTTGTATGCCGAATCGGGCACAATAATCACGCGTCGGACCACTATTAAATTGCCTGCCATTGTCTGATACCAGGGCTCTTAAAATTCATAAAATGTGAGATTAATATATGAGTAAAAAAATGTCAAAAAAAAATAATTTTTTTTTTGGTAGGAAGGGCTGCGCTTTTACCTAAAAAGTACAGCCCTTCTATGCTTGAAGGGCTGCGCTTTTACCTAAAAAGCGCAACCCTTCCTTGTGAAGGGTTACGCTTGTGTAACGTAGCCCTACTTAAAAAGTGAAGGGCTGCTATTGAAAGGGTTGCTGTCAAAAAGCGCAGCCCTACAGGCCTTTTTCAACGCAGCCCTTCTTCATTTTTCCACTAGTGCAACTTGTTGTTCGCAACTGTTATAGATACGGAACCAACTGAAATATTTTGGTGTTATATATGAAAATGTTCCTATCATGTGTGACAACATGAGTGCTACTAATATTTCAAAAAATCATCTTCAACACTCTAAAACCAGGCACATTGAGATCAGACATCAATTTCTTCGAGATATGTTGAGAAATGCTTGTTTGAATTATTGTTTTGTAAAATTGAAGATCAAATTACTGATATTTTGGCCTCTAATTAATATGATTCATAGCAAGTTTTATGCAGAAGAATAACCACATAATGATTTTAGGCATCCTAAAAAATAAGTCTAGGTTGGTTCATGAAACACATAAAAGACTACTTTTTTTTTTTTTTTGATGTTGTAACACCCTAGGACTCCTTCTTTTATAAAATAGGAGAAATTACGGGAGTTGTTATGCCACGCATGATAATACGTAAGGCTAATAGGAGAATGCAATGGAAGTCTTTTAAAATAAACTGGAAATACTTTAATACAACTGAATAAGAAAGTATGTAAATGAGTTACAAACTCGGAGACTATCCCATACTAGTCCCATCTTCAAAACAAGTCAAACTTTGACCCCAACGGTCATGTAAATTCAAACATAAAATTCAAGATAACTTAAATAAGAAAGTACTCGTGTACTAAAACTCTCATCCGGATGGTTATGATTGTCATGCACATCAAGACCTTGTACTTGCAACTTCTTCTCTAAACTCTGCTCGCCAAATGGGTCATCACAGGGTCATTGAGGAAAAATACAACCAAAAGAAAACAAAGAAACACATACATTAGCCACGCTGAGTACATAACACAACTAAACTAATGCGAATAATAATGCATGCAATGCTTAACAACTTCGGCTTGCTCTTCTTATGACTCTACATGCGACAAGCATATAACTGTACTTACTAAATACTTCTTTTTAATATTAATGTGCAATGAACAGGCATTGTCCTCCTCTTGGAATCATACGGGCTACTATTCCTTGTGTAAGAGATCCCACACCTCTTACTAAAGTTCCATGAACTTTAAATAACTTGAATCGAGAAATTTAAGCTTATTAGTAATGAACGAGGGTGAGAGTGAGCCTCTAGACTCAATGTCTCAAAGATAAATAATACGAGTGACACCTAGTCCACTCAAAGATCTTGATAATTGGAATTCCATAAACTTGCTCAATAAAATAAAAGCATTAACATCGTCATGCGAAGCTATATGCAGGAGTGTAGTTTCACACTAACTCCCCCTTTATGTTCAATACTCATGGGGGATCCATCCCAAGAGTCTTATTGCCAAAGCCCATTATGCGAGACACAATCACAATAATATACATCTAGCAAATAAATTAATTTCTTATCTTTCTTTAACAAGTGACTGCAACAAACACTATAAACAACTCAATTCTAAATTCTTTCAGACCTTGCTCATCTTATTACTTTAATGACTCCTTGAGTCCTTTCTTACTTTCTTAAGGATCCATGATCCAATCAATTGAGTCCTTGCTCAATGACTAAACTGTTTGTAAGACCTTGCTCAATAACTTTAAACTTGTGAGACCTTGCTCAATAACTTTAAACTTGTGAGACCTTGCTCAATAACTTTAAAACTTGTGAGACCTTGCTCAACAAAATATAACTTCTAATGAGACCTTGCTCAATAAAATATATAACTTCTAATGAGGCCATGCTTAATAAAATAAATAACATAAATGAGACTTTGCTCAATAAAATATATAACTTCAAATGAGACCTTGCTCAACAAAATATATACTTCAAATTCATGAGACCTTGCTCAATAAAATAAATAACTTCTAATGAGACCTTGCTCAATAAAATATTCTCATGCAAGCCCTAGCTTCAAGAATAACTTTAAATATTTTTAATCATGCTCAAAAGCAATTAACATCAATCACATGCCTTTTCAAATATAGGAATAACTCAAAAGTTTCATTCCTACTCTCCTTTCTAAGTTCTCAACATGTACTCAAACAATTATAAGGCATAAGCCTCTCTTATTTTTCCTGCTCAATAACTAAAATCAACCTTTGAAATCACTAAAGTCAAGGTCAAAGTGTATGTAGCTTGATAACACAAAAAATCAACAGTCAAAAGCTTGACTTGCTTTTACTATGCTTGAAACCTACCAAGAATAAAGTACTATCAATTAGTACTTACCAACAACAATTCAAGGCTACTAATAAATAACAATCAGCACTTTTAAAATAATAATAATGATGATTTTCTTTTTAAAAGGCTTTAAAACCATTATTGGGTCAAAATCTTGAAAACCATTTCCAGTGGCAAAACCCATTATAAACTAATACTTGAAACTTCATCAAAGTTATTAATTTACTAACTAAATTACTGCTGTAAATTATTTAGTAATAATAACATAAATTTTTTACTTTTTATTTTACAAGTGGTTCGAAAACCACAGATCTGAAACACCACAACCACCAACGCCACCACGCACTTCTTGCACCACCACCGACACAACAGTGGGCAGGGGGGTGCTCGTCGGCCCAGTTGTTGGCAACACTCCCGTCGCGGCTGTGGCTCCGTCAGTTCTCAGCAAAGCTCGCTGGCGTCCCACCACGCGAGTTGCCGGAAAACGCGAGCAAAGAGGGCGAGAAGGAGGGAGAAACTAAGGGAAGAAAACCCCAAAAATTTCAGAAAAATAATTACCTTTTTGCTTCCCTTGATATTTGCAAGATCTTCCTACTTCCTCCGTTTCAAAATAGATGGTACATTGTGATTAAAACGGACTCCTAGGCAAAATTTCATAAGTATGTTTAAGTAGTATAAAGGGAGGTAGATTAAATCTAGTGGTCCCATGTGAAAAGGAGGGAGAAAGAAAAAGTTGGGGACCACATGTATGAAGCCCGCCAGCTTTGGGGAACAAAGGGGACCAGTTTTTTTTTTCCCTGCATTTTTTTGGAAGTACATTAACCTGTTACACATGAAACCTTTTCAACCAAAACAGAAAATTTTGGCTTCCATCTAAAATTTGAAAGCACTTAAACTTTTGTTAAATTTACCACCAAATCCTTGTTTTCCCTATTTAAGGGTTACAAACATTCCCCCATAAAATCAGTGTTCCTACCAACCAAACTGCTTATATAAGGCAGAGAACATTCTCTCCTACACATTCACTGCACACACGCAGCACTATATTAACCAACCAAAATCTAAGGCAAAAAAAAAATCAGTTTGTTAATCTCTTCATCATTTGCTGCATCTGGACAAAATGGATGCAGCACAAGAAATCTACAATGCTGTTGTTGATGAAGAGGACTTGGATGAGTACTATCTACAACTACTTGAAGAGATTGTGCCCAACTTCAACAGTCAAATCTCCTCTGAACCAGAATCTGATACACAAGAACAAAACAGAAGAATTAAACCTAAGATGAAACATGAAAAGAGAAGGAAAGTTGTAGATGAATTGTTAATTATGGAAGAGAAAGGAATATTACCATATGGTGCATTAAAGAAGACAGCACAGAAGTATGGTGTTTCAAGACACACAATAGAGAGATTATGGAAAAGAGCATGCAATCAAAGAGCTAAGGGTGATGTCATTGATGTCAGGTCAAGGAAAAAGGGAACTGTGGGGAGGAAATTAAAGGAATATAGTGAGGAGTGTCTCCAATTAGTGCCACTGAATTTACGCACTTCAGTTAGATGCTTTGCTGGGGCACTTAAAGTATCAAACTTTTCCTAAGAACATAGATGAGCTCATAACAAATGTGCAAGATGCATATGACAGATTTGATCCTAGTGTTATGAAATACACATGGTTACAATTACAGTGGATTATGGTTGAGATTCCACAGGTTAAAGGAGGTAATAATTACAAGAACCCTCATCATGGGAAAGCAAGATTAGAAAGGTTGGGTCTTCTCCCTAAAACTGTCAAATGTGATCAAGTTATTGTGGATGAAGCTGTGCACTATTTGAATGAGAAGTTACCAAATGAAAGTGAAGAACTTGAGTACTTTGACAATGAGGGGGTTATTGATGAAACTAAAATGAATGGTATGTGTGCATTTTTTTGTGAAGATAACAGTTTTTTGGAAGAACATTAAAAGTGGGTGATTTTTGTGAAGAAAACAGTTTTTTGGAAGAACAATTTTTTTTTGGTAAATACATAACAATCACATTGAAGTAGGAACTTTTATTAAACTGCACACCAAACCTAAGCTATGTACATGTAGTGGAGGATTGTAGGTTTGTAAATGCAGTTTATATCAATGATTATGCTTATTCTATTTACAGTTATGTTTCTTATTTACATCATTGTTATTGTTTCTTTTAGTTTTAGGGACCGAGGCATACTTATGAATTAGCAAAGAACCACAATCACAATCATTCATGTAAAGACATCATTTGACCTTCTAAAATCCACCAGGGAGACTTTTAACTTATGAAGGAGATCAAATCATTAACACCTCAAGGCACAATGCCGAGCAAATCATTGACTCACTTCAAGTTATTGGTGAGTCCTTCATCATATGGATTAGGGAGTGATTTAAAAAACAGGAGGACTCAATATAGAACAACAAACCAATGAACAACAAAAGTGCTTTCTCTATTCATAAGTCATCATTCATCAATTTGACATCACCCTTAAACTCTAGGTCAAGCTCAACAGAACCAATAATCAACCAACACAACCAACAACTCCCAAGAACACAAGCATCAAACACAATCCAAGCTTATCCAACAGCAAGCCAAACATTGAACATCACCAACAGAAACATTCAACATCACCAATCAGATTCAAGATCACCAACACAAGCGGAATATACATAAGCATTAAAACAGAAGAACACAAACTAACAACAGCAAATATTAACATGCGAAAAAACGCAAGTAAATAAGGATAACAAAGGGACAGTAGTCAAACCTCCCTTACAAGAGTTTTTGTTCAAATCAGTACCACCAATCACTATCCCCCTCCTCTTTGAACCAGATTTCATGACCGATTTACTCCACTTTCTTTAAAAGAACCCACCTTAGCCTTTCCTTTTCGGCTGTATGAATAGTAATTCATCTCAGAGTCCATACAAGGAAGAGCACAAACAGTAATGCGTTCATAATTAGGTTTTTTTGAGACAGAGAGTGGGGGTAAAGTGGGAGTTTTGAAAACCACTTTTTCTTTTACATCTTCCTCGGAACTCACCAGATCTATAACTTCGTCTTTCACAATTTCATCTTCTTCAGAGGACTCACTTGGTAAACTATCAGGAAACCAAGGTTCCTTCATGTCCTTGATATTTTCAAGAACAGCACCCAAAGCTTTGCAAGCAGTTGGACCCATACACTTCTCAGCAGCCCCTGATTCGTAAAGTCTACGGGGCCAAGGAGAACCATTTTCAATTGATTTCATGACGTCATAGATGAACATCGCCTCTCCCTCATCCGTAGTTTCAAAATGTGCATCAATCAAAGGTTCTAAATTGATTGAATAAACCATTTTTAAGGACAGAGAAAATGATTTTGAAGGAAGATTTCGAAGAACAGAAAGAAAAACGAAGATGAGGAGAGAGAGAGAGAGCGAAAATCTGAAGAGTTGGTGTTTCAGGAGAGAGAGTAGTACTGAAAAACTTAGAGAGAGAACAGAGGGAGAAGAGCAGTTATGAGGGAGATGAGCAGTTACGAGGGAGATTAATGATGATGAAGAACCCTAGGTTAGATGGAGTTGGTGGGGTGGGAATTTAAGTGGGCTAGTTGGGGGGTCATAAAAATGGGTGGGAATCATTAGTTTTAGGTTAGATTATGTTACGATTAATCAGATTATTAGAAGTAGATTAATCTACATAACACAAGTTAGTAAGGGTAAAATGGTAAAAGTGTAAGGCAAAAGTTACTAAATAAGGAAAAAAAACAATGTTGCATCTATTTTGAAACACCCATAAATAGACAATGTAGCATCTATTTTGAAACGGAGGAAGTATAATTTTCAAAAACAAAACTTGAATAGAACTTGAATCTTTGAAGATATTGCAAGAAGAAGAACTAGTGTTTGAGAGAGGAAGAAACCCTTCTTACTCCTTTTTGAAGAAGGTGGCTAGTAAAAATGATGGAGAAGGATGGGGAAACTAGGGTTTCCTTTTTTATAGTGGTAGTTATTTGGTCAAAAGACTAAAATACCCTTACTCATCAAATTGCCAAAATACATTTGATGATAAAATTGCCAAAATAATCTTCCTATTAATATTACTAAAATACTTGCTAAAATACTTCTTTGTGAAAATAATCAAATATATTTTTGGTGAAATGACCAAAATAATCTTCTGCTCTCAAATACTTAGATTAAAGAGCTTTAATAATTCAAAAATGATTAAAACTATTTAATTAAATATCTTTAAAATATGGGGATTACAGATGTTCATTAGCAATCAAGATTACTGAGTTCCTAGCAGGTTGTCCATGTAATATGATTTAGTTAGAACATTTATTTAGGTCTTGATTAACAAAAATAACATCTGGGTGATAAATATTATAATCAGTCATAAAAGAATAATGTTCATGGAAAAGAAAGAAAAATAAGAAAAGAACATATCGCAGGGAGTTAGTATAATATACAATTATTACAACCGCACGAATGAATTAACAATCTACATCACACATAGAATGTTAGTAACTTTAAGAAAAATAGCAATAATAAAAACGAATTAGTTCCTCCGTTTCAAAGTAGTTGTGACACTTTTACTTTTCACGCATGCTAAGGCAAAACTTTTGATGAAATATATCTCTATTTTAGTATTTGTAAAAAATATAGAAGGTACATAATAAAAAATAGACATGTTAGGATGAATCGAACAAGATCCCACATGACTATATTTTTATTCACGTATAAATTACAAACGGTGGTCAAAGTGGAATTTGTGAATAGTGTAAAATTTCAAAGTGTCATGTTTAATTTGAAATAGGTGAAGTAAATAAAATAAAGGTTGTTAATTTAGTTGACCCTCATAAAATATACCATCGTCTAGGGTCATTGATTTGTACGGATCTTGGATCGAAATGGTTGAACGAGCCTTGGAAATGGTTGGTTTGATTAAATGTACGTCTTTATTATCGCCTTTGTACAGTTGTACTAGGCGTAAAGTATTAGTTATGTATTAGGTTATGCTGGTGATGGTGATGCATGTGATAATGATCATCAATTGTAGAGTATTAGTTATGAGGTAGTATATGAATTTATGTACGAGTGCCGAAAGAATTTTGAGGGGAGCAGTAGGTTTTTGTTGCAGGTCCCGAACGGGCTCCTTTTGTCCGTTCGTAATTCGTTGTTCAATCCCGATCGGGTGGGTCGGGCCGATTTCATCAAGCGTGCTTGTGTGTGTTATTGTGCTCGCTGATGAAAGATGTTGGGCAACCTGATTGCATCGGACGTGTTGCATTTTTGGGCGGAGATAAATCGTTTAGCCTTATTCCATCGGGCTTGTGTGGCATGATCGGGCGACTGACCCGACACGCGTGTTTTAATGATTTGCGGGCTATTTTTGTATTACTTTTTCTTTATGTTTTAGGTTTAGTGTAAATAGGAGAATTAGAACATTACTAAGAGATCTTTGATTCTTATTTTGTTTAGCACTTGTTTTTAATAGTTTTTTGTAGAGATTTATTTAAGAATCCTAGTTTATTGCTTTTCTCTTTGGATTGAAGATCAAACGTTTGGATTATTCGCAAGTTTAATATAGTTCTTCAGTTTGGTAATCTTCTTAATTATTTTCTCTATTATTGATTAGATTCATCTCTTAGTTATTTGTAGCTATTTGAAGTATGAATTATTACATTGACTTTATTATTGTTTTCATAAACATGAGTGAGTAGTTTTATCTATAGGATTGTGGTGATCGATGTATGCAATGAATGATTGATGGATTAGTCTGATTACTTTATATTTCAATTGTTTCCTGTCGTTGCATCGTTCATACTAGATTTATGAATTAGGCCTGATTTGTATTTCTACTATCGGAATACTGAATCTGCTTTAAGAGGAGAGATCTCATATAGGCTCTCAATCATTAGGCAGAGTGATGCTTGACTATGCGAGAGCGACTAGGTGATCTTTGAGGAAGATAATGTTCGGATAAATTACATGGGACCTAGATAAATTGGATTGTCAGGTAGTTGTCATTCATCCCTGATTTTCAGAATTGTATGCATAGTGATCCATAATCCTAGTTCTTTATCAATTGATCCATTCCCTCGTATTTAATTCTGTTATTCGTTTAGTTCTGTAAATCAACCATTTTCATCTGATTTAGTTAGTATAATATTAGAGTTCAGAAAAAAATAGTATAACTTTCTCCCTCTAAATTCGATCCTGACTTCCCTGACTACTAGTTAGTGGACTTTAGGTTATTTTTTATAAGGTGATACGATATTAGCCTGTCAACCGGGATGGCAGTCCGACATGGATTTTTTTTCAAAATTATTGAATAATTGAAATTATTCATTATTGCTACATAAAACCTTTGAAACTAATTAAAACATACATCCTCCGTTTCAAAATAAGTGAAAACACTTTTCTCTTTTATGTGAGAACTTTATGAGAGAAATGTTTCACTTATTTCGGAACAGAGTAAGTATATATTTATTAATATTAATGTCTAATTTCATTATTTTTGAATTTGATTGAATTATAATATATTTAATTTGATTAAATATATATAATTTGATTAAAATATACATAATTTGGTTGAATAATTAGTTGGGCTGGGCTTGTCCAGTTCATGGGCAGGGTTGGACCAATTCTGTTGATCGGGGTGGGGGTTTTATAGCAGACATTCGTGGGTTGGGCTCAAAGAACTCGACCCAGGAGATGGACTAGGCTAGATTGGCCCGTACTGCTGGCCATCTCTAGAATTAGATGTGTCATTCTGCTGGCTCATCCTATGCGGTATGTACAATAGTTTACATATCATACCTTGCAAGTTGCATCTTCTTCTCGTCGTCCTTTAATGGCTGCTATCCTCTTTCCACCATCTACCACTCTTTTCTCACTCTCCCATCTGTGAGCTTCTGCTTGTATGCTCTGTAAATTATGATCAAAGAAAAATTTGGCAACATAAAATTAAAAGGTCATAAGTGGCCGAATTTAGTATCATAAATTATATATTAATTGACTTTAAAGCTCAATCTTACTTTACAAAATTCTGTCATTTGGATTTTTTAATTTATGAAAGAGCAAGTTTTACCTCATTGATCTTTCAATGTGTTTCTATGGTACTTGAATGTAGTTGTTAACTGAAAAGATTGTTGTAAAACTTGAAATTTCGAAGTTTGGAAAATATAACGAACTGGGTTATGAAAATTATTAATAATGAGTAACCTGGAAAATATCAATTTTGTTGTGTGTGATAGTGCTACTGTCAATTGGTGCTATCTGAATTATTCTTCTACAATCTTTTACCTAGGTGTCATCTAGTACCAATCATTAGCTAATCATGAGCTGTCTATTTATTACTGTTATTTTGTCCTTATTAGTCCTGAGTAACTTGTCCTGTAGTAGCTCTATATATAAGGGAAGGTGTAATCAATATTCTGCAAGGATATTATACAATCTATCTATCATTCCCCCATATTATTCTCTATTCTTCTTTTCCTCTTCAACGATTCTTTTCTCTCTTCTCTAGCTATTCATTTAATCACTGATGGTGCATCTGTGTTGATCCTGCATTACTAAAGAATTTATTATGGTATCAGAGCCACAGATGCAAACCACAGCAAGAGAACAACCATAAAAAACATGAGTTAACATCCTTCAAAATCCCAAAAAAAAAAACTTCAAAGACCAAACCTTTCATTATTCTATTCTTCTTCCTTCTCTCTTCTGTCTTCTTTTCATATTCAAATCTGATATCCTCCTTCAAAAATGTCTAGACTTACATTCGTAGACATCCGAAACCCTCTATTTCTACATCCTTCAGACGGAGCTACTTCCATTTCAGTTGACAAACTGGAGGGAGAAACAGATTATCGGTCCTGGAGGAGAAGCATGGATATTAACCTTGCATCCAAAAGAAAAATGGGGTTTGTCACTGGGTCTACACTCAAGGACACTCAAGATGAGGTAAAGGCTGAACTTTAGGAAATCTATAATAACATGGTTGTTGCCTGGATACATAACAATGTCTCATCTACTATAAAGAAATAAATCTTGTATGTGAATTAATTCTGCTAGAGATATATGGAATCAGCTAGAATTAAGGTTTTCTTTCACAAATGGATCTAGAAAATATAAGCTAAACAAAGACTTATATGAAACTAAGCAAAAGACTTTCACTGTGAATGAATATTACCCAAATCTAACTAGGATTTGGGAAGAGTTAAAGTGTATGCATTCATTATTTGTTATCAACAACCCCGCTGAAGAGATGAAGAAGTATATTGAAGCCATAAACCTTCAAAAAGAAGAGTCAAGGCTGTTCTAGTTTCTAAATGGACTGGATGCCAAATATGGAGCTCGGAGGAGCCAACTTTTGATGATGACACCACTGCCAATAGTAGAAAAAGCATGCTCTTTCCTACAGCAGGAAGAATCTTAAAGAGAGGTTTTGAAAACTCCTAGGGTAGAGGTTGAAATGTCTGCTATGTTTAGCAAACAGGTGAATGATAGAAATGTAGTGGTATGCAAGGTGTGTAACAAGAAGGGTTATGCACCTGAAAAATGTTGGTATGTTACTGGGAACATTCCAAAATGGCATCCAAAAAGTGGTAAGCAGGTGCAATTTGGTGCTCATAAAGAATAAGGTGGACCTTTTGCTCCTAAATGGACTGGAGAAGAATGAACTATCCTAAATTGGCTTCAAATGCTGCACAGGGGGAGCAGGGATTGTTGTTTAGTCAACAACAAATAGAGCAGTTGACAAAGCTGCTACCTGTGTTGGCAAATCAAATGCAAGTGAAGGGATCAGAGACTGATGAAGAAATATACCTCACTTGTCTAGTATGATAGCTTGTCATCAATTGATGAAAGCCAATGATGAATGGATCATTGACTCAGGAGCCACTAACCACATGATATCATAATCACACAAACTGTGTGAAGTTGAGAGAGCATGTAACTCACCGAAAATCACTCTACCTATAGGAGCAACAACTGAGTTTACACACACTGGAAGTGTAGAAGTGATGCCAGGATTGGTAATAAAAGAAGTTATGTATGTACCTAATTTTCAGCATAACTTATTATCTGTGGAAAAGTTGATTAAAGATAAGAAATGTGAAGTTCAATTCCTACTTGGTCAATGTGTCATCAAAAATAGAACTATGCAACAGGTGTGGGGAATTGGGTGTGAAGGAAATGGTCTATACTACCTGAATTCTAACAACCAAACTACACACAAAACCACTCTTCTAGCCTCTCAAACTCTTGAAACTCCTCAAAATAAGCATGACCAGTATGCTCTATGGCACCATAGATTGGGGCATGCCTCCTTCTCTAAACTACAACACATAGATGTGATGAAACCCTTTCTGAAAATAAAACATAAAATCTGTGTCACCTGTCCCATGGCTAAATTTACCAACCAACCATTCCCTTTAAGCTCTTCTCATGCTCTTGCTCCTTTTGAACTGATACATATGGACATATGGGGCCCATATAGGGTGTGCACAAAGGGGAAATACAGGTATTTCCTCACCATTGTGGATGACAATACAAGATCTACTTGGATCTACTTGCTTGAGTATAAGTCTGAAGCATTAATTAATCTAGAGTCATTCATGCATTATGCTCGAAATCACTTCATGAAATCCATCAAATTTGTGAGATCAGATAATGCTTTAGAGTTTGATGATGAACCATGTAGGGAATTTTTCTCAAAACATGGCATCATACACCAAACTTCCTGTGTGAAAAGACTTGAGCAAAATGCCAGGGTTGAGAGGAAGTACAAGCACATATTGGAAATCTTTAGAGCTTTGAGATTCCAAGGTGCCTTGCCTCTCATCTATTTGGGAGAATGTGTGTTGACTGCAACACACATAATTAACAGACTGCTTATTATTATGCTGAAAAATAAGACTCCCTATGAAATGTTGTGCAAGAAAAAGCCTACTTACAGCCATTTGAAAGTCATGGGATGCCTAGCTTTTGCATCCAACCCCCCCGAACTCCAGTGACAAATTCAACCCTATGGGTGTACATACCTTGGGTTTTTATGGGTATCCACCCACCCAAAAGCGGTACAATCTCATGAATCTTCTCACAAAAAAACATGTTTGTATCAAGAGATGTAATATTCCATGAGAATGTCTTCCCATTTCAAGAAAAAGATGAGCAAACATACATGAAACCCATACCAAATCCCAGCCCACAAAACTCCCATCCTAACTTTGACACTAACTGGTTTGTCCAAGAAGAGCTCACAGAACCTGAATTCTCTCAACATCACCCATCACCACAAACACCAACCCCTCCTAACACCAACCCCAACACTCCTACCCAAACACCAACACCTACAACTGCTACTCCACTTGTTGTTCCTATACCTAGAAGAACTAGAAGACAACTACACCAACCCATTGGATGCAAGACTACCAAATTCACCTTCCTAAAGCTAACCTAGCTGCTATATCTAGTGTGACCACCACAAAAATACAACCTAAATTTCTCTGCCTTATGACAACCTTGAGTGCAACTCATGAACCTACCACCTTCAAGCAAGATGTGACATCCCATCACTTGGTTACAATGAATCATGAGTTAGAAGCGTTAAAAAATAACAACACATGGGAAGTAACAAATCTTCCACCTGGAAAGAGTGTCATTGGCTGTAAATGGCTATAAAAGGTGAAATACAACCCTGATGGGAGTATTGAAACATATAAAGCAAGATTGGTCATCTTAGGATGCAATCAAAAGCTGGGAGTCGACTACAGTGAAACCTTTGCACCAGTAGCAAATATGATAACTGTAAGAACAATGCTAGCTGTAGTAGCAATGGAAGAGTGGTACACTTTTCAGATGGATGTCACTAATGCGTTCCTTCATGGGGAATTGCATGAAAGTGTTTACATGAAGCTCCTTCAAGGATACAGAAAGAAAGGAAGTCGAGTATGCTTGAATGATGAACACAACACTAGCCACTCCTCACAAGTGTGCAAGCTAAAGAAATCTTTATATGGCCTAAAACGTACCCCTAGACAGTGGTTCTCAAAGCTATCTTTGACCCTCCTAGACTTTGGCTTTACTCAGTCCAAAGCTGATTACAAGTTTTTCACTAAAGTGACACAGAACACCATTACTCTGGTGCTTGTATATGTTGATGATTTTCTCATCTCAGGAAATTGCATTGAGCAACTCAACCAATTGAAAGAGATGATGTGTCTCTCTTTTCACATGAAGGATCTAGGTGCAGTGAGCTATTTTCTTAGCCTAGAAATACACAGATCTTCAGCTGCCTTCTTTCTTTCTCAAAAGAAATACACCATGGATCTCATAAAGGAATATGGTATGTTAGATGCGAAACCATTACAATTACATATGGATCCTAATCTGAAACTTACTCCAATTCTTGGTGATCTCTTGCCATCCCCTACTTCATACCAAAGGTTGCTATGTAAATTAATTTACCTCACAATTACAAGGCCTGATATTCCCTTCACAGTACAACTTCTAAGCCAACATATGCAACACCCAACAACCATTCACATGCAATGTGCAAAAAGACTCCTAAGATACCTACTTGGCACTTCATCTCAGGGTATCCTGCTTGCATCTACTTCATCTATTGAGCTCACTGCCTTATGTGACAGTGACTGGGCCAGCTGCCCCATGTCTAGGAGGTCTACATCTGGTTACAGCATTCTTCTTGGTCATTCACCCATATCATGAAAGGCTAAAAAGCAAAGTGTTGTGGCCAGATCTACTGCTGAAGCAGAATACAGATCTATGGCCATCACAACATGAGAAGTAACATGGTTAATTACCCTTCTCAAAGACCTGGGCCTCACAAAATTAACCCCTACCATCCTCACAGACAGTATTTTGGTTAGGACATCAACTAGCTTATCAATCACTAGTACCAATTACCTAGGTGTCATCTAGTACCAATCACTAGTGGAAAAATAAGGAAGGGTTGCGGTCAAAACAACCCTAAGGGTTACGTTTTTGGCCAACAGCCCTTTCCGTAGCAGCCCTTCAATAGAAAAGAAGGGTTGCGGTCAAAAACTGCAGCCCTTCACAATAAAGGGCTGCGGTTTTGGGCCCAAATCGCAGCCCTTCCAATATGGAAGGGTTGGGCTGCGGTTTTAGCCCAAAACCGCAACCCTTTTGAACCCCAAAAAAAATAAATTTTTTTTTTTTTTGCATTTTTATGTCAAATTGACACAAAATCAATTCCAAACTGATAAAATTATAACAAAATCACAAACTGACATTTATATATAAGCATCACAGACACCCTCTTCCAATCAAGTCACTCTCCATTAGAACACATAACAGCAACACCTACACCCATTGCAACAGCAATGAGAACCATGGCTTTCAAACAGCCATGGCTACTTGTCAGCATCCTTGATATTCACAGACTTAATGAACAATATAAGGTCCTCAAAGATCATATGATGTTATGCTTCCCAACACAAAAATAACAAATTTCATAAATATATAAATTGAAATTGCTGGCATGCTTTGGTTCGACCACCATTAAGAGAAGCAAATTTCAACCGTTTTCTCCTTCATATTTACCAGTCAATTACAGCTCCAGGCTCATATCGAGGCAGTGACACGATAATACAAATAACCCTCGAAAATATATAAAAAAAATGGGTCACTCTAGCATAGCTTCATGGTTCGGCTTCAAGGAGCACAGATAAAGCAAAGCATGCCAAACAGAAAACCACCATTTCCACTTAGTCGGTATACTATTAAGTGTCCTCTAACCCAAACAGAAAACCAACATTCCCACTCGAAAAACTCAGAAAGTTCATAAATCAACCCTAAAACCATATAAGGAACACAAAATTACAAAATTACAAAATAAAAAACTTAGAGCAGCGCTTATCCTTTGGTTTCATATAATAACAGATGCAATTATTCAAATCAAACAGCGAAAATTAACAAGAATTTCATATCTAACAAAAACAAATAAATCATTCGCAAAATGTACAAACAATGTTATCTGAAATAAAAATCACAGGAAAATAAAAACTATAAGATTACGAAACAGTTAAACTCAAACGAGAAAACGCACCATTTTGGTGCCATATTCGATGGCTTGTTTAGTGTGGAAGGTGCCATTTTTACCGGTGATACCTTGGCAAATGACGCGAGTGTGCTTATCGACGAAAACAGCCGGTGGAGGGTGACGAGCGACGGTACCAAAATCCCTGATTTTAGGCGAAGATGATGAAATCGACGACGAAGTTGAAGATTTAGGGGAGAGAGAGAGACGCAGGGCGTGCAGCGTGCGGCGGCTTTGGTGCAGCCTATTGTTGCTTGTTGGCAACAAAGGCTGGAAGCAACGACAAGGATTGAGAGAAGGGTAGGAATGCAGGATCGAGATTGGGTGTTCGAAAGGAGAGTGGTGGTGGCGGTGCTTTCAGAAGCAAAGTGGAAAGAGACGATCCAAGAGTGAAGAAAGAGGTTGTTTTTGAGAAGCGAAGAGTGAAGAAAGAGGAGTTAGGGTTAGGTGTTAAGTAGAGTGAGGGGAATGAGGGTTTGTTCGTTGGTTATTCCCTTCATACACGAAGGGCTGCGGTTTTTGGGATAATCGCAGCCCTTCACTAATAGGGCTGCAATTAGTCCAAAAACCGCAACCCTTCTTACAGTACGAAGGGCTGCGTTTTCTTGTTAACCACATCCCTTCATACAAGAAGGGCTGCGTATTAAAGAAAACACAGCCCTTCCTTTTTTTCCCCCTATTGAACAATCTATCTCTATCTCTCTCCCATGACATGGGTCCTAATTTTTCTTTCTCTATATCTCTCTCCAATTCAAAAAAAATTGCCTAGAAAAGCGCGTTTTCGAAATTATAACTTCTATTTTGTTACGGAGAATCATTAGCTAATCATGAGCTGTCTATTTATTACTGTTATTTTGTCCTTGTTAGTCCTGAGTAACTTGTCCTATAGTAGCTCTATATATAAGGAATGGTGTAATCAATATTCTGCAAGGATATTAATACAATCTATCTATCATTCCCCCATATTATTCTCTATTCTTCCTTTCCCTTTCTATGATTCATTGCACTTCGCTAGCTATTCATTCAATCACTGATGGTGCATCTGTGTTGATCCTGCATTACTAAAGAAGTTATTAATTAATAAATATGCTCTAAATTTAGTTTGATTATTAAGCTGAAGTATCGTACGTGAATTTTTATCTGGGTTTTAGTTTTACTATTCCATTGTCATGATGGTTTGATCTTTTATTGATGTGGCTTTTGTTTGGGCTTATTCCCAATGCTAAACCAATTAAAGGAAGATCAAGGCCCAGCAGGCTCCTAAGGCCTCCAGGGGCCCATCTAGGGGGATTTCTTCCAGTTGTCAGTGCCCTCCAGTTGGCTTACAGCTGGGAATCCCAAAGCACTATAAATACCCAGCACCCTCATCAATGAGAAGGTATTGAATTCTTACCTAACAAACCAGAGCATCTCTCTCTAGACTTTATCTCTCTAGCTTGATCACTGACTTGAGCGTCGGAGAGGCGATCCCTGAACCACCTCCGGGGCAGTCAAACCTTACCTTTTGCAGGATTCCGGCGTACGGACTCTTGACTCAGGACATTCAGATCTGACTCGGTATTTCCTTGACAAGGCAGTTAGCATCCTTAATTTATAGACATAAACAGTTTGGCGCTGTCTGTGGGGATAGTACAAAAAGTTACTTCGCCACCACTTATTGAGACTTACCTCAGTAGCTACTCAGCTTCGATCACCAATCTCGAACACTAGTCAGCAATGGCACCAACCAAAAACACCCGCGGCAAGCAAGCCTCCGACCAAATTCCTCGGCCTGAGAGAGGCCACTCACCCCCGCATAATAGGGAGGCTGAACAGGTCCTCTCACCGGGTCGGCGGTCACCCACCGTTCAAACTTTAGACCCCCGGTTAGCCTCTCAGCTGATACAGAATGTTGACCCTCAACCGGTCTTCGTGGCCGACATTTCTCTTATCACTGCCCAGCTCCAAGAAACCTTCCAGAAAGGTATGATGGACATGATCGCCATGCTTCAGCAGAGGCAACACCAGCTCATCCCACTCAATCAACCTGAGCCCAAAGAGCGCACTGTAGCCCGCTCTCAAAGGGATGTCCACTCTCGTTCCAATCGGGATCAGCAGTCTAGCCGGCCACGATTCGAGGCGCGAGAACCCAGTCATCGTGACAAAGAGAAGTCGGCTCGTCAAGGGTCGACCCGTCAGCACGCAGAGACCCACGTATCAAAATCCCCAAGAAGGGGCGTGGGTCGGAATCCCGAGGACGCCCGACACTTTCTTAACAAGAAGCGCCTCAGCCACGGCTACGACACCCGGGAGCTCCTCAACAAAAAGGCGCACCATCGAGAAGGGCAGGGCGAATCGGCCCATTCTCAACCACCTAAGCTAGCTGGAGGAGGGCTCAAGTTCCTGATCCCCTTCAGCTAGGAAATCCTAGGGACCCCAACCCCGGGAAAAATCAAAACCCCACTGATCGAACCATTCGCGGGCCTAACCGACCCCGATGATCATATGGCCAGCTACAAAGCTCAGATGAGCGTTCAGACTAGCTGTGAGGCCACCTGGTGTCGTTTCTTTCCCACCACCCTCAAAGGCCTTGCCCTCAATTGGTTCCAAGAACTCCCAGCCGAAGTCATCACGGACTTCGCCATACTTGAACACCTCTTCATCCACCAGTTCGTAGCTGGAAAGATGCAAAGGAAGACCAGCCTCCACCTCATGGGGGTGAAGCAGGACAAGAATGAACCCCTGGTGGACTACATCAAAAGGTTTAATGAGGAGTCCCTCAAAATCACCAACTTGCTAGATGCGGTGGCTTTTGCTGCCCTCATGTCCGGTCTCCAACCGGGTCGGCTCAGATGGTCCTTGGCTGAGAATGAAGTAAAAACCTTCTCGGAAGCCATGACTAGAGCCCAAAGAAATCTATTTCGACATCAGGAACAAAGCTTGGCTTCCTAAGCCAGCACCCATTCGGACATCATCCTCTCGGAGGGACAAGAGCCTATGGTGTGATTACCACAAAGAATGTGGGCACACCACCAAAGAGTGCAGGGAACTCAAAAAATCCTTGGGCGGTTTAGCCGACCAAGGAAAGCTCAATCACTACCTAAAGCACTCAAGCGAGGAAAAGGGGAAGCAAAAGGTGGGTCAGTCGAACAGCGGAAACACTGAAGGGTTCATTGGTGTCATCGCCGGAGGATTCCCGTCGAGGGGCCTAACCGGCCGGGCCCGCAAAGCCCACCTCCAAAATCTCAAGCATCAGGTGCTTGATGTCCAGCTACCCCGAGCCAGCTGCCCAGTCATGACCTTTGGGGAACCCAGTCGGACGTTGCATACTCCACACGACGACCCCCTGGTTATCGAACTCAAGGTAGCGAATACAAGGGTAAAGAGAGTGTTGGTAGATAGTGGGTCATCCGCTGACATCATTACCCTTGATTGCCTCAAGAAGCTGAAGTACAGCAAGCGGGACGTTACCCCCCTTAATCAGTCGCTCATAGGCTTCGGGAGCAACTCTGTTCACCCGGTCGGTTCAATAAAGCTACCCACTCGGATGGGTGAAAAAGGTAAGGGGAGAAGCCTACCAATCGACTTCTTGGTGGTGGACATCCCTTTGCCATATAACATAATAATGGGAAGACCCACGCTGAACAAGGCTAAGGCCGCCATATCCACCTATCAGCTCCTCATGCAGTTCGAAACTGATGACGGAAAGGTGGGAAAGATACAAGGCGACCCGCAAACAGCAAGAGAGTGCTACGTGAATAGCCTCAAGAATTACGACGTCCAAAAGGACTCGAATAACGACGTCCAAAAGGACTCGAAAAAACGGAAACATGAAGAGGGTCAACCCTCAACCGGCCTCGGGGTATATATAACTCACAACCCCAAACAATACGAACGACCTCAACCAGCTGAGGATGACGAAGAGGTCGCGATCGGACAGGACCCCAGTCGGACTGTGAGGGTAGGCAAAGCCATGGATCTTCAAACAAAGCAAGATATCATCCAAGTGCTCGCAGAGTACCAAGACGTCTTCGCCTACGAGGCCATAGAAATGTCTGGCCTCGACCCGAAAATCATGTGCAATGAGCTTAACATCAAAGAGGTGTTCAGACCGATTAAGCAAAAGCTCAGGCATCAAGGTCTTGAAAGAAATGCTGCAGCGGCCACGGAGGTCAAGAAGCTACTGGAAGCTGGGTTCATTCAAGAGTGTCAGTACTCGAAATTGTTGGCCAACGTGATGTTGGTCAAAAAGCCGAGCGAGGCATGGCGGATGTCCGTAGATATCACAGACCTAAACAAAGCCTGCCTGAAGGACAATCACCCTTTGTCGAAAATCGATAGGCTGGTCGATTCGACGGCGGGGCAGGCCCTTCTCAGCTTCATGGACGCAAATGCCGACTATCATCAAATTCCCATGGCCGAGAAGGATAGGGTTCACACGGCATTCATCACGCCTCAGGGAGTCTACTACTATAAAATGATGCCATTCGGCCTCAAAAACGCGGGAGCTACATATCAACGAACCGTCAACAAAATCTTCAACGACAAACTGGGTCGGAACATCGAGGTATATGTTGATGATATGATAGTCAAAAGAAAAGCTCAGTCGGATCATCCAGTCGATCTGAGGGAAACACTAAGCACCCTGAGAAAGTACCGAATGATGCTTAACCCCAAAAAATGCGTCTTCGGAGTCAAAGGGGAAAAGTGCCTCGAATTCCTAGTGGATGAGAGAGGAATCGAAGCCAATCCGGACAAGATCAAAGCAGTCCTAGAGATGAAGTCCCCTCGAAATGTGAGAGAAGTACAACGCCTAACCGGCTGCCTAGCCGCACTCGGGCGTTTTCTCTCTAGGTCGGCTGATAAAAGCTTGTCATTATTCAAAGCTTTAAAGCGAAAAGAATTCACTAGGGATGACGAGGCTGAACAAGCCTTCACCTCCCTCAAACACCACTTGGCAACCCTGCCTAAACTCATCTCCCCCTTGCCGGGGGAGCCCTGACTATGCTGTTAGCGCAGTTCTTGTAGCCGAGTGAGAAGGAAAGCAACATCCAATCTACTTCATCAGCCACGCCTATAGAGGGGCTGAAGCAAAGTACAGCGATGTCGAGAATATGGTTTTTGCCTTAGTGATGGCGAGTCGGAAGCTCAAGCCTTACTTTCAAGCGCACCCCATCAAAGTCCTAACCGGACAGCCGCTTCGAAAGATCATTGAGAGCAGGAACCATTCGAGTCGAATGACTGATTGGGCGGATCAGTTAACTGACTTCGGGCTAGAATTCGAGCCACGAAGAGTGATCAAGGCCCAAGCCCTTGCCGATTTCATCACCGAATGTGCAACCTGACATCCGGTCGGTTCACAAGAAGAATGGGAATTACTGGTCGATGGGTCCTCCACGAAAAATGGTTGTGGAGCAGGCCTGGTCATAAAACCCCCGGTCGGGGATAAAATTGAATACGCTGTCAAGTTCGAGTTCCTCGGATTAAACAACGAAGCTGAATATGAAGCCCTTATCCTCGGGGTACAACTTTGCATCCTGGCCGGAGCCACGTCGATCAAAGCGAAATCCGACTCACAACTCATTGTGGGCCAGGTTTCAAGAGAATATGAGGCCAAGGAAGATAACATGAGAATGTACTTGGCCAAAGCTCGAGCTGTCATTGGAAAGTTGTCCAGATCCCGGATTATCCATATACCCCGCTCGGAAAATAAGCCTAGGCCCTAAGGAAGCTGGGTTGAAGGGTCAGCATCAAGCTGCTCGGTCACGGCCTCGGCATCAGGCTACTCGGTGCTTCCACCTTCCAGGGCGTTCTCATCATCATCATCATCAGTACCGGCCTCCTGTGCCGTCTTGGCACGAATCTCAGTGGCCTCGGCCTCGGCGAGCTCCTGATAGCGAGACCAAACAGAGTTCCAGTCCGCCTATGGGCACGAGTCGGCCAGAGCGACCTTGAGCTTAAGCAGCGCCTCGTCCTCACCCATCTTGTGAGATACTTGGCCGACATCGGCGCAAAATTTAGGGGGAATTCTTCCAACTGTCAGTGCCCTCCAGTTGGCTTACGGCTGGGAATCCCAAAGCATTATTAATACCCAGCACCCTCATCAATGAGAAGGTATTGAATTCTTACCTAACAAACCAGAGCATCTCTCTCTAGACTTTATCTCTCTAGCTTGATCACTGACTTGAGCGTCGGAGAGGCGATCCCGGAACCACCTCCGAGGCAGTCTAACCTTACATTTTGCAGGATTACGGTGTACGGACTATTGACTTAGGACATTCAGATCTGACCCGGTATTTCCTTGACAAGGCAGTTAGCATCCTTAATTTCTAGACAGAAACAGCTTTTATTTGCATTACTAATTGTTGAACTGTAATAATTGTAAACAGTAAATTTGCTTCAACTATTCGAGATATAGGGTATTATTTCTGCTGAATATGGTTATAATCACATTGTTAGTTCTACCTGACAATCAGGGATTTTGTCATAGTGGGTTTTGGTAACAATTTTATTTTGTTTTGACCTTTCTGTTCTTTACTCAATACCTGAATCTTTGTTATTAATAATCGATTTGATTTTTTTTCTTTCCTAATAATCCTAATTGAATTTATGTTGCTTATGTCATGCCAAATTGCCAAGTAAGTTGTATAAGCTTGCCATAGTTGAGTGTCTTTTTTGAAGAAAATTTATAAAGAAATATAAAATTATAAACCAAAAAAGTAAGGCAGTTATATATACTGATTATTGCCTATTGTTTGTTGTATTGATTACACTGGAGATCCCTTGTGACAGTAAACCCTGAATAATCTGCTGAGTGTTTAATAATTTCATAATGTCGCGAGCTTCCAAACTTCCTCCTCGTTGCCCGTTGCAAAAAAAGAGCTTTTGTACGTCAGACTCTCGAACCTGGCTCGATTAATCATCGTGGAGTTAGTAATTCTAGTACTAGCCGTCATAGATCGTTACCTCAAAGTTCCATGTTTGAGGACAAGCCAGCATGGCTTGATGATTTGCTTAGTGATTCGGACTCAATTCCCAGAGTGATCCATTACTGTCGGTCTGCTAGTGATTCATTTGCCTTTTTTGATGGCCTTGTCACATAAAGCTTTCCTTTTCATAGAAAGCTTTCCTTTTGTATGCAGACCTGTGGAGACTAGAAATTGATCAATCATGGATGAAATTTCTATTTTGAATTGTGACAAATAAATTTTGTATGCATGACACATTATAATTTCAAATGTGATTCTTGTGTCCCCATGCACGTGACTTTGGGAGTTGGTAGCAGATCACTCTGGTTATAGTCAGGTATTTCGAGTCTGTAATGCCTGATTCGTTGCTCGACATAGTACAGCCTACAGCTAATCCTAGATGAACAGATGAAACAAAGAAGCGTGGCATTAGTCTTGACTCCTGCCTATTAGTCCATCTATCTTGACCTTCAGGAATTTGAATTTATTTGTCTAATAGTTGCCTGCTCAGCCCCTCAAAAAACAACAGTTAGTTGCCTGCTTTCTAAGAATCATACTTCTGCTGTATAAAACCTTGTTACTTGAAAGTTAACTCTAAATGATACCCTGCATTCTGGTTCAAATTATAAGCAATTCAGCTGACATTGGATGGTGTCCCTCTGTGTCCAGGCCCACGAGTATCTACCTTGTCTAATGATGGTTCTCTGGTGCAGACATTGGAATCAGAGTTAGAATTTAGGGTTTCTGCTTTGCTTCAGCAAAAAGCTGTTCTGTCTCTGGAGAATAACAAGTTGAAGCAGCAGATGGCGAAGCTACAACAACAGAAGCTGGTAATGGATGGTAAGCCTCTCTTTTATCATATTAGCTTACTGTATCAATTCTCAAGTGCCTTTTTCACTCGAGGCTTTCTTGTACATTGGGGTTCCAATATACAATTGGTTCGGTCTCAAGATAAATGCTTCACATTATGTTTTATGATCCATCATATTTGACAACCAGTTTGTCTTCTAAACTAATGCTATAACAGTCAATCTTGCAAACCCTCAAAATAACGGCCTGATTTGCTGATATAGTAATGATTGGCTTCTCAAATGATCCCTCTTCAATGGTCCAATTAAATACTAGGCTCAACTAGTGATAAAAAAGTAACTGTAATTCTGGCTAAATTTAATAAATCCAAGGACCTAATATAAAGATTCCAACACAATGGTACTTCTCTGACCGACTTTTGTTCAACAAGTTGCTATATTACCACTTGCTTTCCGAATCAAAATAAAATATATATAAGAAAAAGATCCACTTATCTTCACAACAATATGCAGGCATTAAGAAACACAACTGGAACAAGTTGTTATATTTGTAATCTAGTCATCATCTGCTAGTTAAGGTAGTGATGTATGCTTTAGTTAGCATCGCATTGGTTAGAGTTCAACGAATTCGTTATAGAATTGTTGTGAAAGTGCAGGAAGAGTGATCATCTCATCTAGGAGAGTACCACTATTACCTTATTATAATGTCATTGATGGACATGAGAATAGTACTGCTTCTTTATATATGATATCAAGATAAGAAGTAAGAATGCTTTCAAATCTTCAACTCTTCAGCTGTGGCTGATGAAATCATGTAACATTGTGGCTTTAGATATAAGCTTGTCAATAGGTTCATATATTGAAACACAAATTATGACTTGTATACATTGCACCATCATATGTTACTTTCAATCTATGAATAATCTCAATTTTTACTCATCTTCTCACAATAATCTCAACTTTGTAATGGGTTTGTTGGGCAATACTACCTGAAATGTAGCTGAAACTGATAAGGTAGCTGAAACTGATAAGGTATAGCTGAAACTGATAAGGTAACTAATTAGTTTAACTGTTTGGCAGAACTAGTCGCATAAGTTAATTAATTATTTAGATTTTTTAATTCTTTTTTATATATATCTCAACACTAATTTATTTCAATGTATTTAAATAATAAAAAATAATATAAATATTTGAAATCGTAACTCACTTGGACAAAATATATTTCGCTACTACTCCATAAGCAATTATGAAACATATTTCTCTAAATTTATACTATCATATTATGCATAAAAATCGCCATAATACAAAAAAATACGATACTTGCAAAATATAATAACAAATTATTTTCCACTCCATATTTGATTAGCAATACCGTCACGAACCAAATCCATCTCTTTAGTAGTCTCTCTTGATGTTTCGCTACTTCTGTAATTAGCAACATCCGGGATTTCGTCATTTGGCATATAATCCGGATAATTATCAAGCATACTAAACATAAGGTCATTTGTTGAACTTTTTCGTATGTAGTTGTGTAAGGCAAAGGTGGCCATGATGACATCAATTTGAGTATTGATACTAAATTATGGCATTTGCTGTAATATTTTCCATCTTTTTAAAAAAAACTCCAAATGATCTCTCGATACAACTTCGAAGGGAAGAATGAGAACGATTGAAAGCTTCTTTTTCATTAGTTGGTGGCTCATGTTCATATTCATCCTTATGATACCTTGTCTTTGGATAGGGTACCAAATAGCCTTTTCTATCTGGATATCCTTTATCAACCAAATAATACTTACCTGTAATAAATTAATAAAACAATGGGTTCAAAAATATAAAACTTCAAGTAATTATCAGAAGAAGATCCTATATACCTTCGGGTGGTTTTGGAAAGTTTAATTCTGGTGTGTGAAGCGCATGAAGAAAAACATGTGTGTCATGAGTAGATCCTTCCCATCCAACAGAAATGAAAGTGAAACACATATCAAAATCACATGTAGCCATGACATTGAAAGTAGGGATCCCTTTCCGTCCCTATAACGCAGTTGCTCTGCCTCAGGAATGCATGCATCGATATGAGTGTCATCAATGCACCCAATAGCATCCTATTATATTTAGAAATAATGAAAGATAAATAAGCTTAAGTGATTATAATAAAGGGTGTAATATTATTCCAATATTTAATTACATTGTATAATTATAAAATCTCAATCTGAGTTTATGAAGTCATACCATAAAATATGGCATGTATCTTGAGTCATGTTCAATTTGGGATGGTATATCTAGAAAGCTTCTATCCTTTGGTTTTATTATATCACGTGCAAGACTCATATAACCCCTACTTCGGCCACTAATTGCTTCTAGAACTTCTTGAAATGCTCTACTAATAGTCTCACCAGAACGTTGGAATCGTTCTGCTACCTCTCCATTAGATATACCCAATGCAAAAGTATAGATAAATATACCGACTTTTTGAACAACAGTCATTTTCTTACTCTGGTTCCAGTCCATATGTAAGATGTACTTCTTCACACAATTTTCTAAACACACTTGATTCCATCCAAAAAGCATTGATGCATCGTATCTAATGTCCGTTTAAAATGTCATTCATCGAGTCTTCTCCTGTTTGGTTGGAAGTCATGCATGGTTCTTTGTAAATATACTTACAAAAATAGCACATGTATTACATGTCATTAGCACCTAAAATAATTTCTGTCTTTTCTTCTTTCTCCTTTCAATGTCCATCGTGTATACCTAATAACCATATAATAAGACTGCAAAACATTAATCAAACTTAAATATGATTTTATAACACGCAAAAACATAATTCAATTTTTGTCATTCAAATGGCCAATAAAAAAACATATCATACAAACTATCATTTTTACCCTTTAGGTTGGAGGGCTCACTACCCATAGTAGTATCTGAGAATCAACATTTGGAATGTGAGTGTGGGAACCACCACTAACTCCTAAATCAGATGTTTGCGTACCCCAATCCCACTAATAGAATAACTAGGTACTTGGGATGAGACATCTTTCAGTAAATTGCTATAAAAGTTTGGCCCTTGACTATCCACATTATCTAAGTCAGATCCTGAATGCTCTTATCATTTTCATCAACACCCTCATCGTTATCGACCACTTCTTTCATCTTCCACATTAACCACAATCACACTCGACGGGTCAATACTTGTTGACACAACATGTTCACCAGTAGCATATCCATCTTGATACACTCTATTCCATAAATCTTCTATCTCGGGAGTATATATTCCTTTATTTAGGAACTTTTTTACTTCAGGTTTCTCCTACAAAATGCAAAGATAGTATTATAAATTTAACTTATACAAAATAAGTCTATACAAAAAATTAATATGATGTAGTAATATGATACTCACCATAATTTTCTTTTCCCACCATTCAATTGAAGCTTTGATCTTTCCCATAGTAGGGTCCCACCCAAGCCCAATTTCCCCTATTTTTTAGAATTTCCAAAGTTGCCAATCTCGCCTCATCCAATCATACTTATTCTTCATACTTTTTATTGGACATTTCCGCTTAATTCTTTTCTCAAACTCATCATGAACAAATACCCACTTTATTGCACGTCCTTTTACTTTTTCATCAAATGAGGCGATCAAAATGTCACAAAAAGTTATCATGTCATCATCTGTCCATATGAAATTTCCCTCTTTTTTATCATTTGTTGGCGTCATGTCATCTATATATATAAAAAAAAAAACTAAGAACAAAAAATAAAAATTCAAATCTTCCGAAGTAAAGACAATTACATGTAAGGTTCCCAAGTTACAAGCATCGCAAACCACAAAACATTGTATTATATTCACAATGCTTATATATATTGGAAGTCAATTCTTTCTCCCCTTCAAATAGATATTCAAACAATCATACACAAGTGTTATATACTCATACACAGATGACGTGATCAGATGAATAACATAATACCAGTTGAGAAGTCAAAATAAGAACATGAAGGTTGACAACAAAAATAGGAAGATGACACCTTGCAAAGTCATTACTCACACAATCATACGTCACCCTCACCCATGAAACAACTATGGATATAATTTTGATTTTACCAATCTTAGCATCATTGCACTTAATTTAATTATAACATAATGATTTTTTAATTAATAGAATGAAGGATTCCTTCAAATAACATGGCCGGAAGCAGCAGATAACACGCAAATCTGTACATTCAATTGAATGTTGTCTCCTCTCTACATCAAATACATGAGATACAAAGGGAAAATAAAACCAAAATCATTAAAAAAAACCCAGAGAAATAACAACGAGATTTGCATAAAATTGCAAGTAAATTCATCTGGAGATTCAAGGAGATGAAGAAGGAAATTGGATGTACTTGCTACAGAAATTGAGAAGAGATGCAGTAGAATCGAAGACAACGCAGTAGAGAAGACAAGAGAGAATGAGAGAGAATTTGGTTGTGAGTGTAATATTTTCTCTAATAACGTTATATTCCAAGATTTTAGGTACCTGATTTTAGGTACCTGATTTTCAAACGTTATATTTTTTACCTTGTCAAAATTAGTCATCTTAGGAACTGAAATTTTATTTTAGTTATTTCCCAAACACACCTAATTCATTTTAGCCCCTAAAATTTTTAGCAACTTATCATTTTAGGCACCTAAAATGCCTCCCCAAACAGAGCCTGGTAATAAGTTTGCCTTACTATTATATACAAATCATTTCGAGTTTTGGGGGGACCTTCTCATAGTAATCCAAATTGATATTTTCTTGTCTCCTATAATCCTTTTGGGCCAATATTATAATTAAGAGTTGAGTTATTAGGTCATCCCAAACGTGGAATTATTCCAAAAAATAAAAGTTGACATTGTTTAAGGAAGTTGATATTATTTACGTCAACTTTTCCTATATATTATCATTTTTGTGCATTAGTTTTAATGAATTCCAACTAATGGAACTATACACTGATTAGGAAGTCTTGTGTAAGTTTGCCTTACTATTAGTGTAAGACCACCTCACTTTTTGCTCAAAAATGGTGATTGTTTGGTTATAATGTCCACTCACTTTAATATAAGAGGTTAAGGTGATCTCGTCTTACCATAAATCATAAGAGTTTGTATATATAAATATAGTGTTTCATCTCATCACAGTTTGATATTTCCATATCTTGTGACAGGAGAATATTGGACCCTGAGGGAGGAAGCTAAGAGGCTAAAAATCGGCTTGGCAAATTCATCAAGTAGCAAGATTTCCTCATATGTTGGTTCGAACGACTCTGATTCTACAGAATTTACTTGGCAGACTTTGGATTGGACAAAACTTCATATGTGAAGCTAATCTTGAAGGCCAAGTCGTTCCCTTCTAAACGCTGGTCATTTATCCTTCATCAAATATTTGTGATCGAAGATAAATGGATTTATTTTGCACTGCAGCTTCATAAATGAGGACTTGTGCGAATTATTTTCTATTTTTGCTGTTGGGACTCATTTCTTTGTAATCCACCCCCCCCCCCAACCCCCCCCCCCCCAACCCCCCCCCCCCCCCCACCAATGAAGAATCAAAACTAGTAAACACTGGGTAAAGTGTTGGATGAAAGTGTAGGATTGTAAGTACTATAAGCGGAATTTGATGAATCATATTCATAAGCACTTAAAATCGGATCTCATGCATATATATTCAAGGATCACATAATAGTTAAGAATTAACCTTTGATGCGTTATTTCCACAAGACTCTTCGAAATCCGGAGATAGAACCGCAATTGAGATTTCTCTACTAGGTCAACCAATCCAGATTAACGCTCCACCAATGCTAGTTGGAAGTAAGAGAAACTCTTCTATTTCTTTGAGTAGTATTTCGTAGCAGAGAAAATAATGAGAGAAACTGACTGCTTAATTTTCTAATCCCCCCACCTAATTATAGGAACATATTAGGTTAGGAATCCTCTCCTTTTCTTTCTCTTTGGCTGGCCACCCCTAGAGTATTTCACGGGCTCTAGGTCTTTCTTTTGTTGATCCAGATTGTGTAAGTATGACCTTGTAAGATTCATCTAATTGGGCTTCGGGTTTATTAATTACTAAACTTGAAGTTCTATAGCATTCTCTATCAAGACGTATAGACGATCCAATTTAATGAATTTATTATGTCCATAATATGACTCATGTTATATTTAGTAATTGCATTAAAGTCGATAACATAATTCCTTCAATCTCCCACTTGTCTGAGACGAGTGCGGAACATTCAAATTCCTTAAGGGGGTGTTTGGTTCACTAGTTTTAGGTATGAGGTATGGGTTTGGAATGAACAAAACCCATACCTAGTGTTTGTTTAACTTATTTCTAAATTTTAAACCCATACCTCAAACCCATAAGGTATGGGGTTTAGAAACCCATGGGGAGAGGTGGGTATGGCTCATACCTTACCTCTAGGTATCAAATAAAAGAAATTTACACAAGGTATTAAGTATCAAGTTCCAAACCCATACCACCTTGGTTTCATTCCTGATTCCAAACCCATACCATAATATGAACCAAACGCCCCCTAAGTCTCTTAGTGTCTAATTTGATAGTATGACCATATATCTATGTCATCAATACTAGTCTTTAAATTAATCCTTGAAATTTGAGTTGTGAATTGACAAACAAATGATCATCAAATAATTCATTTGAGCACAACCATGCATTTTTCAATTTTTACTCTACAAGGGGCCAAGACACCTATCCCATTTAATATAAGAGGACTTTTCAATCTTGTGTCAACAAAAACTTCCACTCAACTTTTAGCACAACCCAAATGCTGCCTTTGTAGTCCTCTTCTATCGCATGAGGTTTAACAGCATCAAAGTTATACCAATCATTAAGCTAAGTAGTGTTCCACTCATGTCTTAGGAATCTACTAATATAATTATGAAGCTATAAAACTTAAGTAGGTCTTGTTCGATTATGCATCAAGCATACATATCCATATGATTGATTAAATATCTCTATGTTCCTATAGCCCATGAAATGACACTATCAATCAATCTTATATGGTAATTCTTTAATAAGTCATTTATGTCCAATTTAATGACTTAGATTAGGAACTCTAATATTCTATTAATTCTGTTCACTTATGGTGTTTCATTCATCAAATCACATATTTGACAAAACCATTGAATTCAAGATATAATTTCGACATTTTATTTAATACCAAACCAAGATCAAAGAAGACAAGAAATTTATTTCTCATAAACATAAAATAGCAAAACCATATCTCTACATTGTAATAACTTTCTCTAAACCTAGTACAATATAAAGCCACTCCATCATTTGCTGCAAGCCTATAGCCCTAACACGACACTCATGCTTGGCTTGAGGTAGTGGTTTAGTTAGTGGATCAACCACATTCTCATCCATGTGAACTTTGCAGATCCTGACATCCTTCCTGTCAACTATCTCTCGAATGAGGTGAAACTTCCTCATTATATGTTTGGACTTGTTATGTGATGTTGGCTCTTTTGCTTGTACAATAGCACCATTGTTGTCACAGAATAACTCAATCCCTATCTAAACTGCTTTCTTAGCTGCTTCATCCGCTGTAAAATATTCTGATTATGTCGTAGAGTCTGTTACAGTGCTTTGCTTTGAGCTCTTCCAGCTCACTGCTCCTCCATTTAGATGAAAGACATACCCTGATTGAGAATTATAATCATCTCTGTGTTTGGAAGCTCGCATCAGTACAACCTTCAACAACCAACTCATTTTGTCCTCCATAGGATAAGAACAAGCCTTTATTCCTCCTTAAGTACTTAAGGATGCTCTTAGTTACATTCCAGTGTGCTTCTCCTGGGTTTGCTTGGAACCTGCTACACATGCTCAAGGCATATGCAACATCTGGTCAAGTACTAATCATGGCATACATGATAGATCCTATAACCGAAGCATAAGGGATGCTACTCATTCTCTTTAACTCATCAGGCTCAATGGGGCACTGACTTTTGCTAAGCGATATGCCATGTGACATGAGAACGACTCCTATCTTCGAGTTTTCCATGTTGAATATTGTAAGGACTTTATCAATATAAGTTTCTTGACTTACCCCAATAATCCTTAGAGACCTATCTCTATGGATTTTAATTCCCAGTATGTACTCACCTTCTCCAAGGTCATTCATAAAACTTTTCAACCATTTCTTGACTGACTCAAGCATTGGTATGTCATTTTCCCTGAGTAGTATGTAATCTACATACAAAACCAAGAAGATCACTACGCTGCTCCAACTAAACTTTATGTAAACACAAGATTCTTCTTCGCTTTTGAGGAAACCAAATTGTTTGATTGCCTCATCAAATCTAATATTCCAACTCTGAGATGCTTGCTTCAATTCATAAATGGATATCTGAAGCTTGCAAACCAATTTAGAATTTTTTGGATCCTCAAAACCCTCAGGTTGTGTCATGTACACATTTTCATTCAAGAACCCATTCAAGATTGCAGTTTTGACATCCATTTGCCAAATTTTCGTAATCGTAAATTGTACCAATCGCTAAAAGTATCTGAATTGAGTTAAGCATTGCCACTGGAGAAAAGGTCTCATCATACTCTATACCATGAATTTTCCTGAATCCTTTTGCAACCAATCTTCCTTTGTAGACATAGACATTTCCATCTTTATCTGTTTTCAATTTGAACACCCACTTGCATCCAATAGGATTAACCCCATCAGGCAAGTCGACCATGGTCTAGACTTCATTCTCAGACATGGAGTCTAACTCGGACTTCATGGCCTCAAGCCATTTCTCAGAGTCTGGGATCTTCAAAGCTTGTTTGTAAGTAGTCGGTTCTGAATTCTCCAAAATCATAATTTTAGAGATTGCAGTTAACAGGAAATCAACCAACCTTTTGTTTGGAATCCTTAGTCTACTTGGCCTACGCGGGGGCCTGAGCATCAAGAGAAATGTTTTCTTCAACTTCTTGAAGTTTTTCGCTTGAATTAGATTCAAGTAGGATTGTAGGAGGTTCACGCGTTGAATACATCATCTCCTGACCATGACTTTCATCTTGTCGAGCCGTCTCTGACATGGTGTGAACCCCAGTTGTTGCTCATCTCGAATTTCTTCGAGTAATATTTTACTCCCACTTTTCTAGAAACAAATTCCTTCTCAAGAAAGACACCATCACGAGTAACAAACACTTTTTTCTCTTGACAGTTATAGAAATAATAACCCATTGTCTCTTTTGGCTATCCCACAAAGAGACATTTATCTGACTTGGGTGCAAGTTTGTCTGATAGTAACCGCTTTACATAGACCTCACATCCCCATATCTTAAGAAAAGACAAGTTTGGAGTTTTTCCATTCCATAACTCATATGGAGTCTTTTCTATAGCCTTTGACGGGCTCTTATTCAGTGTACGTCCAGCTATTTCGAGAGCATGTACCCAAAAGGAAATCGGAAAATCAGCAAGACTCATTATTAATCGAACCATATCTAGCAAGGTTCGATTCCTCCTTTCGGATGCACCATTTAACTGAGGTGTTCCTGGTGGAGTCAATTGTGAAATAATTTCACAATCCTTTAAATGATCATCAAATTCTTGGCTCAAATACTCGTCACCACGATCGGATCGCAGTGTTTTTATCGTCTTACCAAGTTGATTATGTACTTCATTTTTGAACTCTTTGAATTTGTCAAAAGATTTCGACTTATATTTCATTAAGCAGACATATCCATATCTACTCAAATCGTCAGTAAAGGTAATGAAGTAATACCCTCCCCTTGCCTTTGTGCTCATATCACCACAAACATCTATATGTATGAGGCCCAAGAGATCGCTACCTTTTCACCCTTTCCAGTAAATGGTGTTTTTGTCATCTTACCCATTAAGCATGATTCACATGCATCAAGTGATGGAAGAATACCATCCTTTTATAACTTCTGGATACGCTTTTGGTTTATATGAAGCATTCGACAATGCCAAATGTAGGTTAGGTTTGAATCATTTGATTTTTGTTTCTTACTATCTATGTTATAGACTTGTACCGACCTATCAAGCACATATAAGCCATTTATCAATTTAACACTGGCATAGAACATATTATTGTAGGAAATGGATCAACACTTGTTCTTAATTTCAAAACAAAACCCTTCAGAATCCAAGACAGAAACAGAAATTATGTTCGAAGGAACAAAATAACAATTATTGTGTTCTAAAACAAAGCCATATGGCAAATGCAGACTATAGCTTTCTATGGCAAGTGCAGCAACTCGTGCTCCATTTCCAATGCATAGCTAGGGCTCGCCCTTTTCCAGCTTCCTACTTATTTTTAGTCCCTGCACATCATTAACTATGTGAGAACCACAACCGGTATCAAATACCCACAAAGAAGTAGAAGTAAAATTAATTTTTATAACAAATATACCTGAAGTGGAAGCCCTAGACTTCTTTTCCTCCAAGTATACAGGGTAGTTCCTCTTCCAGTGTCCTATCTTGTGATAGTGGAAGCACTTGTTTTTCGCGGCGACCTTTGGCTTGGCGGTTTGTAATACCCTTGTTTTAAAGAGTTTTCTATTAACTGCCAAGTACAATTTTTAGCTAGATTATATATTAATAGTCCTCAAATATATTTAAAGGAAATGGATTTGATTATAGAATTATTGAAAAGTTAATTGTATTTGTTTAGTTAATTATTTTGTAACGTTTTAATGGAATGACTTAAAGAGATATTGAGTTTAATTCTTTTAATGAGTATCAGTTATTATTGTTTTATAGGAAGTTGTATCAGTATTTAAATTATATTTTGAAAAGGTAAATAGATGTATTTAGATATATGTAAAAGGAGGGGGATTTGTGGTAATTGGACTAAATAGATTACAAGGGGGGATTAGAGAAAATTAGATGGAGGGGAAAAAATGGAAAAAAAATTAATAGAAAGAGACGTGGAAGGAAGATGGAAGAATAGGAGTAATTAATCATTTTAAGTGGGGAAAAAAAGTAAAAAAACAAACAAAAAGAAAGAAAACGAAAGGGAAAGATGAAGCGTGATATTGATTTCTTCAGCAAAGGGAAAACAAAGAAAGAGAGATGAAAGGAGGAAAGGGTGCAGAGGGAGTTCGAAGGAGAGAAGAGAAATTGGAGGATGGCGGGCTCCGACGAGCCATTCACGACGTCGATGGCGCCGATACAGATGCACATATGCACAAGAAGGAAGAGAGAACGAAAACACATGAAGAGAAGGGAGTAAGAGCACATTTTTTTTTCGTTTGGGGGCGTTTAGTGCGCGTTTTATGATCAAATTTACAGGCTTACTTCATCCTTAATCTTCCATAGTAGTGGGTAAGTTAAGTTCTTAATTTAATTTCTGTTTTTCACAAGTTCAAGAAGTTAGGGGTTGTGATTGAAATTGAATTGGGGTTTTTGATTTGAAGGTTGTGAGCATGAATTGATTGAGTATAATAGTTAGTTTGGATTGGTAAAATGATGATTAAACTTGTTAGTGTGAGGTGGATGGCTTGAGGTTTGATTGAATGGAAGGTCTGTATCTTAATGCTATGTAGAGCGATAAGGTGTTGTAATTCGTAAGCAAAACAGGTTAATTTTGTAAATTGTGTGTTTCTATAGTTTTTGGGTATTTTTAGCAAAAATACTATTTCACAAAAGTTGTCCGTATCGAAATTTTACTCAAGATAGGCTCAAGAAACAGTTGATTGGGATATTGTATGAGAAAGTTATGCTCATTTAAAGTTTCTGTCCAAAACTTATATTTTGTATAGTTCATTTTAAAACTCTACTTTTTCATATAATTGTTTTGTAATGAATTCATAATTATCCAACACTAGTAGAAAAATAAGAAAGGGATGCGCTAAAAAAGGCCTTTAGGGCTGCGCTTTTTGACAGCAGCCCTTTCAATAGCAGCCCTTCACTTTTTAAGTAGGGTTGCGCTTTTCAAACGTAGCCCTTCTAAGCTTGAAGGGCTGCGCTTTTTAGGTAAAAGTGCAGCCCTTCCTACCAAAAAAAAAATTTGACATTTTTTTACTCATATATTAGTATGGAGCTTGGTCATAACAAGGTTCTTTGTGTTTTTGAATGATATTCGTTTATTGTACAACTGAATCCTGCATTCTTCTCAACACTTCAAATTCTCTGTTTCTGGTTAACACTAGACACTTACATGGTTGTCTCACAAGTCACAAATCAAATAAAAAGCACAAAGCCATCATAATTTGTAACAATAATCTCTATCATTTAGTTGTAAATATACTAGGAATGTCGTAAATTATAACAATACAGAAGAACTAAAATGAACGAAAATGAAAAAAAGGAACAAAAACTAAAACTAAAACTAAAACGCAGAAGAACGAAAATGAAAAAAAAAAAGAACAAAAACTAAAACTAAAATATAGAAGAACGAAAATGAAAAAAAAAGGAACAAAAACTAAAATACAGAAGAGAAAAAATTATAGATCTGAAAATACAAGAACATTAATCAAAACAAAGATTAAGAAACTATAGATCTGAAAAACGAAAAATCTATAACTTGTGGTTAATCAGAAATTGGGGTTTCGCCATTTACATCTTGTTACTGTTACCTCATCGTCTTCTTCATCATCTTGTTCTTCTTCTCTTGTTGCGGCTGCCTCATCTTCGAACGATGTTGTTAAAGCCGGATGCGCCTCCGATAGCGAGGTGGGATCCGGTGGATCTTCGTCGTTGTCGGATTTGACGTTTGGTGATGCTGATGATACTCCTGATGAGCATCGTTACATTCCATTTTTCTTCGGTAACCAAATATATTTTGTATTCTGAAAGAGATCTAAGAAAAAATGGTATAAGATGATACAAATAGGGGTGGCGCTTTTGTTTGTCTGGGAGGGTGAGAGAGAAGAGAGAGAAGAGGGAGGGTGAGAGAGAGAGAGGCGTGAGAGAGAGAGAAGAGAGAGAAGAGGGAGGGTGAGAGAGAGAGAGGCGTGAGAATTTATTGTGAGGGCTGCTCTTTTAAAAAAAAAAGCCCATAAAAGGGCTGCGCTTTTCTATTAAAACGCAGCCCTACTTTAACGAAGGGCTGCGTTTTATTTAAAAGCGCAGCCCTACTGTATAGAAGGGTTGCGTAATAAAGAAAGCGCAGTCCTTCCAGCGCAACCCTTCCTTTTTTTTCCCTAGTGCAAATATATATTATGACTGTTAGATGTTTATATATAAAGTAAGGTGATTTGAATTAATTTGGTAAAAGGTTTTAGTTAGACACTTAAATGGAAGTTCAAGTTAGAATAGTGAAGTCATTTGTATGGCTTATGATGTTTAATGTTTTATGTGCAACTAGGAAAGGTTGATTGATTTATACAACTGAGTTAGTTAAAGTCAAGTCTTCTATTATTTAGGAAGTACACATGTTATGTTTTAGCTTTTGGTTTAACTAAGAAGCCGTTTGGACAGAAGTAGTTGCCTTGCTATGATTCATAAAAGGTAAGATTTCTTACTTAAATGTTTTATAAGTTTACAAGAAAAGTTTAAAAGGTAATATTTCTTACTAAATCTTTTATAGTTACGAGAAGAATTTTATAAGGGTTTTAAACTTATTTTGGTCGAGTTTGTTTGAAAAGATAGAAGTTTAGTTTTAAAAGAATCTTTTATAGTTTACAAGAAGAGTTTTAAAAGAGTTCTCATGTAAATTTTGTTGAGATTCCTTTGAATTGGAGGATGTTTCTCCAAAGATATAAAGTTTGGTTTCCGAACCACATTACAGAAAGTTATTGAAAATTTGCAAGATTCCAGAAAGGTTATAGATATTCATGTTTGCAAAGTTATTGGATTGCCTAAGTGGTATCTCAAGAAATTGAAACTTCGTCGGGTTCGTCTTGACTTTACAGATAGGTGGTAAAAATAAAATAAAAATCCTTAATATCCAAACATTATAATTTTTACTAATATGTAGTGAAAGATATTTAAGAGCAAAGAAGTGCATTAGCAGACGAGCACAATGAAAGTATGAAAGACAAAAAACAATATAGAGAAAGTTCTCCCTTTATCTTCAATTAATTTTCCATTTAGGTTCAGAGATATTAGTGGGTGATGCACTCTACCCGGATCTGTGAATCCAAATCCATTTTTAGTGGATATGGATCCTTAAATTTTGGATCCGACGGATCCGTGTAGGATATGCATCGTAGTTTAAAAAATAGATCTGGACCGGGTCCTAAATTATACCTAAACCCAGATTTGTTTACCCGTTTTATAAAAATTTATTTATAAAATATAATTAATCTTAAAACTTAAAATCCAAAAAGTCCTCAAAACCTAATTCTCTTAGCTCAAGTCATGCCAAGTCCCCAACTCTCCTATATTCTCTCTCTTCACTCCCTCTCTTCTTTAATTATTGTCAAAATTAGGATCATTGAAAAAAGGATCCGTAATCCATTTTGGATCCGGATTCGCAGGATACATTGAATCTAGATTTGGGTCCTCCATTTTATTACCTGGCGGACCATAGGATCTGGATCCTAAACTGAAAAAAAAGAATCTGGATCTGGAGCATAGAGGATCCGCTCCAGATTCTAGAGCATCCGCTCAAGATCCTACCCCTTGACATCACTAGTTAGGTTTCACCATGCATATACAGTAAAGATAGGGGAGGTGTGTAGGCTTTTTAGGTAGATAGAATAAAGAAAAGAGTCGACTATTCTACAAATTTCTCAGTGCTAAACAGGAGAAGAAAAGCCTCTTTTACCCTTAACAATATACTATCGTCAATCTATTTTTTTTAAGTTGGTAAGATGAAGGACTCTGCCGAAGTGACACTACCTCGCATAGGTATAACCAGCCAGGTTTGTACATAACCTGCTGAAGGCTCGACACCTCGCATAGGTATAACCAGCCAGGTTTGTACATAACCTGCTGAAGGCTCCTTGGAGGGAGGGAGGGGGTATTAAGGGAAATCTCACCCCCAAAGAGTCCCTAGTGGGATTTGATCTCATAACCTTAAAGTCATGATGTCAAACCTTTATCATTAGGCCAAGCCTTGCTTGGTATATACTATCGTCAATCTCTAGCTAGTTAGTATTTTTATAGTATATTGGTAGCTATTCTATAAACAAAATACTATGTTTGTACATCAAAAATTAATTGTTTTACATCGATAATATATGTTTATACATTTCAAACTATGTTTGTAAATTTAAACAATATGTTTGTACATCCAAAAATCACGTTATAATATAATCCAAAAAGTATGTCTTATATCCAAAAATTATGTTTGCACATCGATAATCTAATTATTTTTTTGTACATCTATAAGTCTTTTTGTACATCCAAAATATTTAATTATATGTCCAAAAACTATGTTCGTACATCAAAATTTTATACATCTTTGCACATCAATAGTCAATTTGTATCTTGTACATTAATTAGTCTTTTGTACATCCAAAATATATATTTGTACATTTAAAAACTATTTTTCGCATCCCTTATCTATGTTTGCACATCCATATTCGATAATCTATTTTGTATTCATTGCATCCATAAGTTCTTTTGTATATTCATAAACAATATTTTCGCACCCATCTATATAAATATATTAAAGGCGTGCTTACTTGACAACGCATATGCGCCATGTGACACCCTCAATCTACCACTAGAATTTTGCCATGTGTCTTTATCAACAATAAGTCAAGTGATCATTATTTCAAAAAGTATATATGCCGAAACCTGGGCTCGAACCCCTGACCTCAAGTAAGATTTTCAAATATTTACCATCTAATCTAACATCTTTTTCTGATTCATGTTTTCACAAAACTATAGATATGTGTTGTAATTAGTAATGTGGCAGTTAATGCCCACTTCTAGCCATCAAGTTTATTTTTTTTATTTGATTTCTTTTTTACAGTCATCCCCTTGCTCCATCTCTCCTTTCAAAATTCACCATGATCGTTAGAGTCCTCTAGCATTACAAATTATTCTTGATGCTAATCAAATCTTATTGTTGTTCTTCGAGAATACGAATTAGGGGATGAAGTTCAAAGGACCAAATGACCTAATAATTAATAATAATTAAGATACATTTAACACTGCACCAAGTGATAATATGGTGTAATCATTTTAAAATTAAATTATTAATAGATGAAAAATATAAGTACCCGGAGCATAGCCCGGGCCTACAAACTAGTTGTTTTCTTGTTAAACATCCAAAATTTTGTATATTGTTCATAATTACACATAACTAACCATGGTATATTTTTTAAGGGAAAACAAATATCTACCTCCTATTCGGCACCCAACACTTTGGACAACAACCTTTTTTCTAAAAGTAAAGATAATAAACTATTTGAGCAAGAGAAGGGACGGTCTCACATCATATTAATATGAAGAAGAGAGTGTGATACATTGGTAGTGTGATATTTAGTCAAGGGACCCACTTCACATGAGTTGGATTATTGGGTGGGGTAAACTATTAATCGAAGGTAAAATAACCATTATTAAAGGACTAACTAGAATGATATATAGAGCTACCTGAGGACAAAATAAATTTACATAGAAAATTTTATATAAAATCGATTTATAGTAATTACGGATCAATAATGATTGTTTTTATTTTGACCATAAAAGGGTCACTTGTAATAGAAGTGATCCTTTTAGAGTAAAAAGTTACCTCTTTTACATTAAAAAATGAACTCTTTAAGCTCTAACTTAAAAAGTGATATATCTAACAATAATTTAATTATGAGGCGGTCCTGCACAAGACTTACTACTTATAGCATATGACACGTATACTGTGTATTAGATGTATATTTCTTCAATTATTTTGTTAATCACTACATTTACTTTTTATGGACATTTATTTTTAATCATTAGATGGTATTGGAAACCCAATTGTCTCTCATTAGAGATGGCAATGGGTCCTGAGCCCGATCCAGACTCGCGAGAACCCGAACCATTTATAAGGGTTTGGGTCCAGAATTTTAGACCCATTGGGTCCGGGGTCGGGTCTAGTTCCAGGTTCATACATGCTAAACCCAGACCCGACTTGCAGACCCATCTACATTTTAGAAAAAAAATTTTACCTAAATTCTAAGGTTTTATGAGTTGTGATTTTGTGAACTCGTTAGTGTTGTAACTCCATCTAAGTCTTGTAAGTTGTAACATTTTAAGATTTCATGATTTATTTTTAAAAAATCTGTTTAGATAATGTTTTAAGCGTGGATGCAAGAACTATGTATATTAGGACGAAATTTTTTTAATTACATATATTCAAAAATATGATGAATACTTAAAATTAAGAAAAACCTATTTAAGACCAAGTTGGGACCTGTGAACTCGCTAGATCCAACAAATCTGGGTCTGGATCTGAAAAATCTACACCCAACGGATCTAGGGCGGGTCGGGTCTGTAAAAAATAAACGGGTCCGAGTCTAGGTCCAAAAGAACCTGATCTCAGCCCCATCCCATTGCCATCCCTATCTCTCATACATCATTACTTTTTCAATTGTCTCAAAATGGTGCCCATATTAATGAACAAAGGAATTTGATATACTTCCTCCGTTTCAAAATAGATGCCACATTGTCTATTTTTGGATGTTTCAAAATAGATGCAACAATGTTTTTTTTCCTTATTTAGTAACTTTTGCCTTATACTTTTACCATTTTACCCTTACTAACTTGTTTTAAGTACATTAATCTACTTTTAATCTGATCAATCCTAACAAAATCTAACCTAAAACTAATGATTCCCACCAATTTTTCTGACCTCCCAACTACCCCAATTAAATTCCCACCCATACATATTCATCTAACCTAGGGTTCTGCATCATCATTCATCATAACTGCTCATCTTCTCATCTCCCTCATCTCTCTTAACGTCCCTCTTTTCTGTTCATCTCCCTCATTTTTCCAGATCTACTCTCTCTCCTTAAACACGAATTCTTCAGATCTTTGCTCTCTCTCCTCTTCTTCGTTTTTGTCTCTGTTCTTTGAAATTTTGCAAAACCCTTCTTTAGAAATGGTTTTCGCAATCAATTTGGAACCTTTGATTGATGCACATTTTAAAACTACAGATGATTGAGAGGCGATGTTCATCTATGACGTCATGAAATCTATTAAAAATGGTTCTCCTTGGCCCCGTAGGCTTTACGAATCAGGGGTTGCTGAGAAGTGTATGGGTCCGCAAGGTTGCAAAGCTTTGGGTGTTGTCCTTGATGGTATCAAGGACATGAAGCAACCTTGGTTTCCTGATGATTTACCAAGTGAGTCCTCATCCTCTGAAGAAGATGAAATTGTGAAAGACGAAGTGATAGATCTGGTGAGTTCGGCTGAAAGAAGTAAAAGAAAAAGTGGTTTTCAAAACTCCCATGAAACCCCCACTCTCTGTCTCTAAAAACCCTAGTTCTGAATGCATTACTGTTTGTGCTCTTCCTTGTATGGACTCTGAGATGAATTATTATTCATATAGCCGAAATGAAAGGCTAAGGTGGGTTCTTTTAAGGAAAGTGGTGGAAGTGGGACAAAATCCTACCTCAAATCTGGTTCAAAGAGGAGGGGGATAGTGATTGGTGGTGGTGAATTTAACAAAAATTCTTGTAAGGGAGGTTTGCCTACTGTCCCTTTGTTATCTTTATTTAATTTGGTTTTTTTGCATGTCAATATTTGCTGCTGGTTTGTGTTGGATAAGCTTGGTTTATGTTGGATTAGGCTGGATTATGTTCTTCTGTTTTAATGCTTATGGATTTTGTGTTCTTCTGTCTGTTTGTGTTCTTCTGTTTTAATGCTAATGTTGGTTTGTGTTCTTCTATTTTAATGCTTATGGATTTTATGCTTCTGTGGGTGATGTTCAATCTTTTGGTGATGTTAAATCTTTCTGTTGGTGATGTTCAATCTTTGGGTTGCTGTTGGATAAGCTTGGATTATGTTGGATTATGTTGAGTCCTTATGATTCTAATACATTGGTTGGATGCTTGTGTTGTTGGAAGTTGTTGGTTGTATTGGTTGATTATGGGTTCTATTGAGCTTGACTTAGAGTTTAAGGGTGATGTCAATTTTGATTAATGATGAGTTATGAATAGAGAAAGCACTTTTGTTGTTCATTGGTTTGTTGTTATATATTGAGTCCCCCTTTTTTTTTAAATCACTTCCTAATCCATATGATGAAGGACTCACCAATAACTTCAAGTGAGTCAATGATTTGCTCGGTATTGTGCCTTGAGGTGTGAATGAATTGATCTCCTTTATAAGTTAAAAGTTTCCCTGATGGATTTTAGAAGGTCAAATGATGTCTTAACATGATTGATTGTGAATGTGGTTCTTTGCTACTTCATACATGCCTCAGTCCCTAAAACTTAAAGAAACAATTAAAATGATGTAAATAAGAAACACAACTGTAAATAGAATAAGCCTAAAACTTACAAACCTACATTCCTCCACTACATTTAGACAGCTTTAGGCTTGGTTTGTTGTTTAACAAAAGTTCCTACTTCAATGTGATGACTATGTATTTACCTAAAAAAAAAAACATCTTTCAAACAATGTAACCATCAATTGCTTTTCAAAAACCTGCATACAAAATTCACCCACATTGATCTTCTTCCAAAAAACTGTTTTCTTCACAAAAAAAGCAAACATACCTTTCACTTTTCTCTTCATCAATAACCCCCTCATTATTGTCAAAGTACTCAAGTTCTTCAATTTCATTTGGTAACTTATCATTCAAATATTGCACAGCTTCATCCACAATAACTTGATCACATTGGACATTTTTGGGGAGAAGATCCAACTTTCTAATCTTGCTTTTCCATGATGAGGGTTCTTGTAATTATTACCTCCTTTAACCTTTAGGATCTCAACCATAATCCACTGTAATTGTAACCATGTGTATTTCATAACACTAGGATCAAATTTGTCATATGCATCTTGCACATTTTCAATGAGCTCATCTATGTTCTTAGGAAAAGTTTGATACATTAAAGCTTGTATGGCTCTAAAAAAACCCTAATTAAATCAAGAACATTTAAATCTGGGGACTGAGCTGGCTGTTGAATGAGCTTGATGTTGAACCCATTCTGAGTGGCTGCTGCCTTGAATGCCTCATCATTTCCTTGTATGTGAGGCCTAGCATTGTCCTGTTGGATGAATATTTCCTTGGACAGACCAACAGGCCATTTACTCATTATAGCTGGGAGTACATGTTGTATAATCATGTCCCTGATGACCTTCGAAGTGATCTTCTCTATAGCCTTGGTTTCTATAGTGTCCTTATCTCTATTTTTGCTATTCCTTTTTGCTGCCACCCTCTCTACAAAAGGAAAGATACCAAACTTGCCATCATGAATCAGATTACCTTGAGCATCATAAATTGGTTTTGATGTCACCCCCATAAGCATGGCTTTAATCTTGAATCTCTTTTATTGGCAACATCTATATGCATCATCTTCCCTTGGAAATAAATAAAATCTCCTTGTATCTGGGTTCAAGTAGAACCATTTCTCATTAATGTGTATTATGTTCTCCATGTCTATAAACTGTGCTTGTTCAGTGGGTGTGCCAGGCAGAATGTGGGATAGCACCCACTTCATTCTCTCCAATTTGTGAGTCTCTGTCAAACTTGGACGGTTACTACTTATATGTCTTCTAAGCTTCCCCTTTTTGAGCAGTCTATAAACTGCTGAAGGAGACACTTTCAGTACCCCTGCAAAGCATCTAACTGAAGTGCATAAATTTAGGGGCACTGATTGGAGGAACTCCCCAGTATATTCCTTTGCTCTCCTCCCCACAGTTCCCTTTTTTCTTGACCTGACATCAATGACATCACCCTTAGCTCTTTGTTTGCATGCTCTTTTCCATAATCTCTCTATTGTGTATCTTGAAACACTGTACTTCTGTGCTGTCTTCTTCATAGCACCATATGGTAATGTTCCTTTCTTTTCCATAGCTAACAATTCATCTATAGCTTTACTTTTGTGCTGTCTTCTTTTGTTTTGTTGTTGTGTATCAGATTCTGGTTCAGAGGAGATTTGAGAGTCGAAGTTGGGCACCATCTCTTCAAGTAGTTGTAGGTAGTACTCATCCAAGTCCTCTTCATCAACAACATGATTGTAGATTTCCTGTGCTGAATCCATTTTGTCCAGATGCAGCAAATGATGATGAGATTGACAAACATTTTTTTTTTTTTGCCTTAGTGTTTGGTTGGTTTATATAGTGCTGCGTGTGTGCAGTGAAGATGTTTTTGGGAGAATGTTATCTGCCTTATGTAAGCATTATGGTTGGTAGGAAGAACTGATTTTTTTGGGGAATGTCTGTAACCCTTAAATAGGGAAAACATGGATTTGGTGGTAATTTTAACATAAGTTTAAGTGCTTTCAAATTTTAGAGGGAAGCCAAAATTTTAAGTTATGTTGAAAAGGTGAATGTTTAAAAGGTGAATGTTGAAAAGGTGGTTGTACTTCCAAAAATGGAGGGGGAAAAAATTTCGTCCCCTTTTTTTCCCCAAACCTGGCGGGCTATTTACATGTGGTCTCCAACTCTTTTTTTTTCCCTCCTTTTCACATGGGGACCACTACAATTAATCAACCTAACTTTATACTACTTAAACATGCTTAGGAAATTTTGCCTATGAGTCCGTTTTAATAACAATGTGGCATCTATTTTGAAATGGAGGAAGTATATAAAAATTAGGACACATGCTAAAGAGATGATAAATGTCAATTCCTTGGTAAGTATATTTAACTTGATATTCTCCCCCCTTCTTGAAAAACTTGAACCGCTAATGTCAGACTAAGAAACTGTGAGACTTAAAATTTGGACATAATTCTTCTCTTTATCAGTATAAAAATTTTTTTAGCTTAATATAAAGTTTGTAATTAGATGAGGATAAAGATCAACGAATTGGATCAAACTGAAATATTTACAGTCCAGCTCACTTTATTTTACCCTGGATTTGGATTTTTTTTTCCAAATTAGGTCAAATTTCAACTACATTAAGGTAGTGTTTCGAAAGTTGTATTTTATTTCAAATAATGGAATTGAAATATGAAATTTAAAGTTTGTATTTCAATTTCTAATCACTGTTTTGTAAAAGGGGTTTGATAGAGGAGATATAAATGGGGGTTTGATGGAGGAGAGAGAAATGAGTGATGTTGGGATTAGATACTCATGGAGTTGGATATGTATGAGTAGAGAATTTCAAATGACAAGATAATAGTTTGAATTTCAAATTCTACTAATATACGCTTTTGATAAGGATTTGGACAAATTCCATAATTTCAAATTCCATGCCATCCAAACAATTAATTTCATCCAAATCCAGAATTTGAAATGAAATCTTGCTATCCAAACATATCATAACATTATTACTCATCACTAGACAAGCTCTTACTGCCATAAGTGTAGGAGCTCACATGCACAGAAGCACATTTATCACAACTTCCGCTACAACTTGGCCTTATTTGTTTGAACTTTTTTAAGACTTGAAAACGGATTTAATAATCTGAATCCATTACTCTTTGTTAGGTTTGGATAATGGGTAAACCATTACCCTTACTTGATGGTAACCCAAATCCTCAACATGTTATCTTCCAAATTAGAATAACAAAATCATTTCCATTCCTTTACAAGTGATTCATTTCCATTGTTAAACCAAACACCTATTAAAAGAAACAATTATTATTACCATTTCTCCCCTCTACTTGATTCCATCCTTTCCACTCCTCTATTTGAACAAACGCCCCCTTTAGAGTTAAAAGGATTCTCAAGTTGCAGATAAAATATAGTTGCAGGTACAACGTAAATGCACTACGCATTTGAGCACGAAAAACAGTCGAATTACATCAAGAATAATTTTCATTCTCTATATATTCCTTTTCAAGTGTGAAATTGTAGACTGGTACAACTTATTACCAACCAAACCGTAAAATACATCTCCATACATTTCAACACCCCCATCCCCCAACAGTCCTCCCAAAAGACAAAGACCCCAGAAAAATTAGAGCGCAACAGAATTTTTAAATTAATAATATCCTGCACAATGAGTTATGAAGACTGAATCAAGCCAGCTCAGTAAATCGACAAGCCACTTCAAACTAGCTACATCCCTCAACTACGAAGGGATGCACGGGGTACAGCAGGCAAGCCCAGATCATCCTCCGACTGTATAAGAAAGAGACAAATATGATTGATTTTTTTTAAACAAATAAAATTCCAAACTAACATTCTAGTAAACGAGCAAGATTGACTAATTTCTCTTTGGAGAATTTTATGGCAATCTAGCAGTACAGAATTATTCTGGATCTACAATTCTCATTATAAGTCCATTTTGGACCACTAGATTTTCATGCGCATTGCTCACATACAACATGAGCAACTGAGAATTTTTTTTGAATTTCTATTCTGTAAATATAACAAGACCTGTGATCAACTCACATGCAAAGCAAATCTAGAATTTAGTGGACTTAAGTTTCCAATAAGCCCAGACAGCAGCAACATTCAAATGCAGAAGTAGATAACAACTATGAGAGCGAAAATATTCAGCCCAAAAAACTTTCTTAATAACATTCTCACGCACTGAAAAAATCCTTCACAGAACCAGATGCAGACTATTGAGTACTATACCTGAACATTGGCTCTTCCTGGTGGCACTGCTGTAGGCCTAGTAGGTGCTGGTGGCAAGTTGAGCTCTTCCTCCACATCAGGTTCAGACTGAAGATATGAAGGAACACCCTGACTCTCTGATTCCATGTCTAATTCCAGAGCATCGAGCTCTGCTTATAATGAAACAGTACAAAAGACGAGATGATCAGCATAGAAAATTCCTATAATAGCATTTCTAAACGTATATTGTTGTAAAACTTAAGAGCCTACCACCCATCAGGTCATCCTCATCAATGTCATCAGGCACATTATAGCTTCTTCCAAGGGACTCTTGAATCTCATTACTCATATCCATCAAGTCCATCATTTCATCTTGCATATTCTACATAAAATTAAATCAATCAGCAGCCATGCAGCACTGGAACTACCAGTATAACTTCATAGGTGAAGGGAGAGATACAGATATATAATCGACTAACATCTATTTCTTGAATTTTTACTGTTTTCATCATTCCTTTTAAGTCCTTATTTGCAGCTTTCATCGCCGACATCTGAAGAGAAACAAAGGAAAAATACATCAGATGTAATTCAACGAGACAAATCTTCAGTCGCACTCAGCAAAAATAATATACTGTCATGAACCAACAAAAAAACAATGTCAGAGCCTTTAACATATACTGTCATGCCAAAAAATAATAAAAAGAAATGTTCCAAACGCATACAGCATACAACCACATATGGACATAGATAAAAACAAATATGGGATTCATCGACGATAGTGATCTACCTCCGATGAGGTAGGCAGAATAATCCAAACATGGTACACTTCAACTGACTTGAACCAGGCCCTGTAAAATGCTACCAAGACAAGCAAATATTTCCATGGTAAATAGTCTAAACGCAGCTTGCCAATACAGTAAAAAGTAGTTGACTTAATGAAGCATGAGATGCCATTCTCAACGAATCTTAAACGCCAAAATGTATAACGGATCCTGAAAAAAACCAGGCTTGATTGGCCAAAGATTCCTAATAGACAAGAAAATATTTTTAAAGTCCATGCAGAATAATCTGCTACTACTATCATCGTAATAGATAGTTGAGACAAAAAAAACCATTGACAATGACACTCAAACTTCATGTTCGATGTTATTGGCAACCTTCTTTGGCATATGCCACCATGTCCAATCAGCAACAATTTTTTAATAACGGATTAAAAAGGTCTTCAAGAAACAGGGCCACATGTATGGAGTGACATGTAACTGTAACTTCCAAGTTCAACACAAAGTGCAACTTCCATAAGCTTCAGACTTAAGTAGCTTGTGTCAAAGCAGTCAACTTCACTAAGAAAGTAGACTTACATCAAATTGGACTTTGGTAGCAAACAAACATAGACAGGATGCAAAAAGCGAGACCACTATGATCGATCATGTCAAGTTTTTAATACTCACAGTTTGCTGAGCATCCTTGATACCCTCTGCAGCAAATGAAACTTGGTCAAGATTGAATGTTTGGTTATAGAGCATATCACGCTGCCCTTCATACCTGTCCACAATACAGAAAACAAGATCAGACATACATCAGTGACTAAACACCATAATATGCACGTGCAATAGAATGCAAAACTTAAAGTATCTAACTTAGCATCATCAGTTTTTACAAATCGAAGAGTCACATTGGATGATAGGTAGGGGTATAAGTGAACTGCGAAAAGTACAAAGTCCAATCCAGTCCACTCCAAATTTTTCGGACGTAAAATGTTTGGACTGGACTCGAACTCAAATTTTCGAGTCCAAATATTTTTGGGCTGGATTGGACTCACCCCTTGAGAGTCCAATAAGTCAATCCAGTCCACAAAATATTTTAGCGTACAATATATTAAATATTCTTAATATTCAATGACTCAAAAAATATTCTTCTTCATCTTTCTTTTGAAATTTTGGACTTCTTAAGTTCTTAACATTCCCGCTAATTTTTTTATCTGGGCCAAAAATTTTCACTTACCTGCCAAAAGTCCAAAGTGAGGTGAAAATTGAAAAGGCAAAAATTACTTTCACTTTTTAAGACCTTTTGTATTTTTGCAATTTGCATTTTCTTAAACTTTAAAGATGTATGTAACTTACTTTATGGAATAGATGTAATGAGTCCAATTTTTCAAATTTCAATCATTCAATCATGAGAAAATATTGTGAATCTCAATCGGCAAAATAATTAATATATCATACAGTAAGAAGACTTGACTGGACTGGGTCCGGACTCAAGAAAAAGAATTCGTACTGGATTTGGCTCAAAAAAGTTTGGATTAGATTTGGATTCAATTTCTCGAGTACAAAAACTTTGGATTGGATTTGGATTTGGCAAAGTCTAATCCAATCCAATCCACTTACACCCCTAATGGTTGGTCCAAAGGAGAATTTCAGGGTTGACTTTGGCAAAACTATAAATCATAACAAGAATTGACAACAAAACAGGTGTGCAAATACTTCCAGACAAGTTTCCTTTTCCTTCTTCTTTGGTAGGGAATAATTGTATACAATGTACACCAGACAGAAAAGATCACAGAAAACACACCAGAAACAATCTTAATTAAAGGCAACCAAGATTGGCCGACTCGACCCGCAGACTGCCATTAATCATGTAAAGCAATCGCCAGGACGCAAAACTGCATGAGAGATGCTAGACTCCTAGACCTTTTAAAACCAAGAGCATGCAAACAAACGGATCTTTTTATGCTTATAACAGAAGGCAAAATATGCCACCTAACACAGGAACTCAGCCTAAACCTGAATCAAGAGCACCACCCTTAAGAACAAAAGGAACCAAAACAAGCCTTTAACCAGATTTGATGACCGATTACATCCTAGTAAGCAGCAATGTTAAACCAAGGTCTAGCCTTACACATAATCCACCTAATGCGGGCCTCAGGACCATGTCACCTCTGATCTCAGTCATCTCACACATCTTAGAACAATCTCAGAAGCAGACAACAAATTTATCACAGCCTCAACATAACACAAGTTACTGTTAACACCAATCTTTATATTGCTGTTATGATTAAAGATCATCAAAGCTCGCTATGTTTAAAGTAGGCTAACCTTAAGAAGATAAATTATTCACATATGTAACACTATGCGATAAAGACATCAATACAATGTCATAACTTCTGGATTTTTGCTGGCAACATACCCTCTTTCAATAAAAATTCGAAAACAAAATCACAACTATTATCTTGAAAAAAGCCTACCCTGAGTCCTGACTAGCTACTAGCTAGAACTTCTGGGGGGCAGAAGGAGGGCACCACAAACTTTCTACATTCCATTATTAATACTTATAGATTAAAATACTTTTTGTAAGCATGGATAGGAAATTGGCACAATGGTGGTATCCTTTTTATTATAATCAAGTGTCAAAAGTTCAAACCTTGCCCCTCTCCCCCTGATATCTACAAGCTCCCCCACAGCTAGCTAAAGGTTAGGCTGAGTGCATCTTGAACTCTCTAAATTTCGTCAACATTAATATACATGCTCGTCATCACTGTTAATGTTATTGAACTAAATAGAGACAAAGAGTTCAATCCAGGTTTCAAATTGACAGAAGTTGGAAGTGTCCTTGATGAGGAAAAATTATACTTTCGTTCACCCATAAGTCAAAAAAATGACATTGCACTGTAGCATGGCAAAAAAGACTCTTAACACAAGGAAAAACAAGATGATGAGCCCAAATTCGATAAATCACAAGTAGTTTAGCTTCAGACAAGTGAGACAACTAAGTGTGACTGAAAAAAATAGCAAAAAAAAAGTTGCATCAAAATGCAAAATTGACAAGAAGAAAGACATACATCCTTTTTTGTTTGAGGACCCTCATCGCTCGAGCCTTAACAGCCTCCTGAGCAGGACCAGGCCGTGTCTTTTTAATTTGCTCTTTATATCTAGCTAGTTCGGCATCAAGCTTTTTAATCTTCTCATCAACATTTTCTCCTCTTTGGTTGATCTAGCACCAGGTAAGTGAAACACATCAAGGTGGCAATATAGAAACCCATAACAGTTAAGCACCCATTCAAATAGGTTAATCACATTATAACCACAAAAAGATTGTCCTAGGAGGCTAGGACATATGCTCATGAGACATTGCAAACGGATGAAGACATGAACAAAATCTAACCAACATGCAAACCAGCAAAACTAGATACAGAAATATGGGTTTCAGTAATTATGAAGCATAAATAACTTTTACATACAGTAGGTTTATATTTCATCAAAAAAGGGGTTTTATAAGTTATTTATGATTTTGTGATGCAAGATCCATCCTGCTGCTAATGCAGCTACTTTTTTGTAGGGAACGTACTGCGGCTTTGCACTTCTCAGTTTTAAATCTAACAGAAACATTATTGATTACTAAGATAGAGAAAGTTCATTTGTATCTTCAAATTACTCCCCAAGTGTAGCGATTCCCAGCAAATGCTTGATAGTTAAATGGTAACTCTTAATATACTGAAATTTCTATTAACCATATTAAGTTTAGTTCTGTTTTCTCATAATTTTGCTGAATTTTATTTTTACGAACAAAAGTCCAAGTGTAAACCAACTTCTTCTTATGCTCAGTTAAGTTAAAAACAAAAATCGAAGTGTATATATGGAAAGGTCCTCATATCCTCATTTATTAATTCTGTTTGACGGGGATGACACTCTTTCAAAATAAAAATTGGCTTATATAATAGGGGTTTACTATTTACGACCCGTATTTACTAAACACCGCCGTATTTTTATACGTAATTTGTACCTTTTTACCTCAAACATATAAAAATTTTAGAATTTATTTAGCAAGATCATAACCAATTTTTCGTCTCGGTGGAAACGAAAAACAGATTCGGTTCCACCATGGAGGAAGTGAAATCTTTTTTTGGTTCTACCATGGTGAAAATGAAAAAATTAGTCGGTTCCACTGGAAACCGAAAAAACTTTTAAAGTACCATGAATAGTAATTTTTTTTTTGAGTTTGCAGTGGAGGAAGAAGGGAGAAAAAGGAGGAAGAAGAAGGGGTGGGGGCCTGCACAAGGGGGAGAAGGGTGCTGCCTGGGGAAGCACGCGGAGGCGGGGGGTTGCGTAGGGTTGGGCTGCGCTTTATGGGGGACTTTGAAGGGGGGGGGGGGGGGGGGTTGGAGCTGGGAAGGTGGGTGGTGGCAAGGGTAGAGACGAAGGAGAGGAGATGAGGGAGGGCGAGGGGGCAGGGGGGAAGGGTGGAGAGAGGCGATTGGTGGGGTGGGGTGAGCTGGGGGGTTGGAGGCCTGCGGGGAGTGGGGTTGGGGGGGACTGCATGGGGGGGTTGCTGTGGGATGGGGTGGGGGGCAGTTGGGGTCGTGGGGTGGTGGTAGTGGTGGCTAGATGGTGGTGGTTATGGAAAAAGAAGTAGAGGAGGGAGTAAAAAGAAAAAAAATACCGTATAAATTAGGGCTGTATACAGTAAATACGGGGGGCAAATAGCAAGTAGGCTATAATATCAGAGAAATAGGCACGGGCTCAAAAGCAAGGGTTTATCTTCTCATAATTTTCTTATAATTTTGGGTTGGGGTTACCATATGAAGGATATAACTTATAAGAAGCACATTATCTTATAAGATTCTTTCAACTGCTCCATAAGTCAGGACGAGGAATACTAAGTCACTAACAGTTTTTGGTACTACCAGAGTTTCATTGAAATATGAATGAAATACTTCCTTTCTCCTAGTACCCATCATGCACATCAGTTCTATTATAAAAAATTTGGTACTTCAAAATTCTCAGATTTACTATGAAATTCGTATTGATACTACAGCTTAAATGGCTCGTCTTGCCGTGACCTTCTCTTCAATCCTCGAAACTTCTGTCGCTTCATCACTGTAGGGACAGAGAACCCGTCGCTGCCTCGGCTGTGCTACCCTCAGCTCTGGGCAAGTCGGAATAGGAGAGCATTGATACTACGCCTTTTTATTGGTACTCAAAAATGAAATTTGGTACCATCAAAAAGGGCTAGGATCCAAAATTTGACAAGACAGTTTTAGCAGCTCAACACAGCTGACAGCACAAAATCTCATTCTACTAAGATCACTAATTTTAGGCCAAATCCTTCAGTTGAAAAGCACACATAACACAGCGTTTACAAAATTTCTAAGACTAACACCGAATTTGCTACTCTAAATTTCTAACCTCACAACAGCAATAGCATTAGAATTTTACACTTCTGCAACAAAATCATTCATAATTCACATCAAGCTTCGATTATTCAAAGATAACTAAATTCAGACTAAACGATGTTCTCTAAGCATCAAAAGTTTTCAACCACATCAATTCAGAAAAGCATGTTACCAGAAATTAAACAGTAGAATCTCCAATCCTAACTAAATCTTAACAGAATATACATATTCCAAAAATCAAAACCCAAATTCAAATTGAATTCAGAAAAATAAGCAATGAATCGAAATGAAAAGGGAAGAAAGTGCAATTACCCGATCAGAAGCATCTTGAACTGAAGGAGGAGGCTCTTTGGACTTCTTAGCACCGAAAATTCGCTGCATCGTTTGATCTCTGCCTCTCTTTCGTGCGCTGCTGATGATGATGTTTGCGCTTTGTCGATGATCTTACGCTGTTTTGCTCAAATCTGAATCGGAAATTCGAAACGATGAGCTTTTGCGTATGGAAGTATAGGATTATAGATTAAGGAAAAGAAAATATCAAGCCGTATGAGGATTGAGGAGTAGTCAGCGGAGGTTGGGGACCCGGAGGGAAAGACGACGGAGAAAGAAAGTTCTTAGAAATTTTCCTTTTGTTGTGCATCCAGCCCAAGTGGTAAAATATGATAGTATTAACTTTGGTTTTATTTGAGTCTTTTGAAGTCGACGTTATTTAGCTATTATTTAATCCATTTAGAGTTTTAGACTTTGTGTGTTGGCTTTCAAAAGAAGCTTCTTGAAATCAGTGGCGAATCCCGAATTTGACTCACGTAGTCACGTGAGTTTGGAGTCCTTTAAAAAAATCCGAGATAAATAAAATTAAAATGGTTTATGCATTAGCCATCGTTTAACAATTGTTAGACATTAAAAAATATAAGAGATGAGAGAGAAAGCTAGAAAGAGAAAGGGAGAAAAGGAAAAGCCCCCAAAGTCCCATCGAGAAACCCTAGAATTTTCGCCCAAATTGATTAATCTTCCATATCTTTATGGTAATCTCTATTCTTCCTTCAGAAATTTCAAATTAATAGCCTTCTGCTTCTTTCCCCCAAGATTAATTATCTTTTCGTGTTGGATTAACTCTATTTTAGCCTGTGTTATGGCTATAATAGGGGTGATTATTAGTTGTCATAATTGGCTTTTACCCTACTTTGATAGGGTTAGTTCTCCTCTAAAGCTACTGTTAGTAGCGTTTGATGATGATTTACAGCCTGGGTACCACCATTCGGTGTCCTTTAAGCTTGAACTAGGGTTTTCTCCGAGATTGGGGGCTTCCTATTGGCTCTTGAGGGTTTGTGTATTTATTGTGAGTCAGAGAGTTTGTGTGCTAAGAGAAAGGTTTTTTTTCATTTGTTGTGTGGCCATTCAATTCTGGAGGGATTTTGTTTTTTTCTCTTGCAATTTTTTGGCGTGTTGTTCTTCATTTACTCAGACGAATTTTGCAGAAAGATACTTTAGCATTTATGGCGATGGTAAGTTACATTTTTTCAAAGGTATTCAAGGTTGGCATTTCTATTGTTTGTGTGATCTTCAGACCCTATATAAAGGTACTCCGGGTTAGTTTTTCTCTCACACTTTTCATCTCTTCCCTTTCTGAGTTTGTGAACTTCAGTATCTTTCATTCTTCTCTCTATTTGCTTATTAATTGTTCCATCCTTATAAGTTTTCTAATGAACTTTAAAGAAGCTGTGCTTGGCTCTAATGTTGCCCATGTGAAGGAGGTTTCTACTCCTGAACCTGGGTTAGCTCCTGTTATTGGTGAGAGTAGTGTGGGGATGCAGGTACCCACCTCTGATGGGGCTGGTGATCAGGATCCCCCTTTTGATGCGGCCTTCCCTGAAGCTGTCATTGTGGATGAGCTCTCTCAGGTTCAGCGCGATATCCAGGAGCTTTCTAAATCATGCTTGATTGGTAAGATGTTGGGTGAGCCTCTTGACGTGCGTACTATAATTTCTAGAACTAAGGCTGAATGGAAATTTGTGAAGGGGGATATTGAATTTCTTGATATGGGTAATCATTGGATTTTGCTAAAATTTGCTAATCCTAATGATTTGTATCTTGTGTGGTCGGAGAGACCATGGCATGTTCAAGGTGATTTGTTTGTTTTGCAAGCTTGGAGACCAAATTTTGACCCTTTTCTTGAGGAAATAAAATGGGTGGATCTTTGGGTTCGTATACCAAGATTTCCTACTGAGTTGCTTAATTTTGAATCAATTGCTAATTTGTTTGCTGCTAACAACGTGGGGGTTCTTATTAATCTGGATTCTAATTCTTTGTTAAGAAATAAGATTCGTTTTACCCGTGCTTGTATCCGGGTTGATATTTCTGCCCCCCTTCTTGAGTATGCTGAGTTGGTTCGTGCTGGTGGGCATGTTTGTGGGTATGTTATCTGGTATGAGGACTTTAGTTCTAGATGTTCTTTCTGTGGTTGTGAAGATGATACTATTGATGCGTGTCCTTTATTGCATGCTCCTAAGAAGGAGGTTACTGCTTCGCTTCTAAAAAGTCCTAAACAAAAGCATTTGGCTGAGCTCCTCTCGCTGGCTACAAGGCATGAACAACTTGCTACCAGGGCTGTGGAAGCCAATGTGGTGCAAGCTAAGCCTAAGTCAGTTTTTAGAAATCTGGAAATAAGAATGCTTTTCCTAAATCTGCTGTGCATTTGTCTAAGTCTGCGTCTGTTATTGGTAAGCGTAAGGATCATGGTGTTGTTATTCGTGAGCCTTCTCAGTTTATTCCTAGGCCTGCTGCTGTTCCTGCTTATGGGCAAGGTAAAGGTAAGGCTGTGTTGTGTGTTGTTCCCCCTGTTTATGAATGCGTGAGTGACTCTGATGATGATTCTGCTAGCAATGCTGCCCCCCTCCAGTTGCCCTCTTCTGCTTGCTTTCAAGCTGCTATGCTTGATTACTCTCACTGTGAGAATGGTGAGGGTGCAAGGCCTGTCTTTGCTCCACCGATGGCTGGTGATGTTGAGCTCTCTCCTTTGCCTCTTCAGGTGATCTACCCGAATAACTATTGTCAAGGTAATTCTTTTGGTCATTTGGCTCAATTGTCTGATCAGAATTATGGTGGGGTTTCTATTTATGGCTCTGGAGTTGAGAATGATACGATGGTTCTTGCTCATGATGAAAAAACTATAAGTGATATTCAGCCTATTCTAGAAACGTCTTTTCAATCTATTGATTCGGAGAGCTCAATTGTTAGACACATCAATGCCATGGGTGTTGAGCAGGAGCTTCCCAAGGCACCCTCTTCTCTATCTAGTGCTGCCAAGAGAAGGAAGGGCAACAATGAGGACGATTCAGCTTCTTCAGATCTGAAGAGGTCTAAACCGTAAGTTTATAATGGTTAGAATCGGATGGGTGATGGTTTTTTGAGATGCTAATTAATGGAAGTTTTTTTTAATGTGATGGGAAGGTTGTGTAGCTGGAGACTTAGGGATAAGTATGCATTAGAAGACTCTTTGTTATTTTGGTTTGTAAATAGGAAAGTTTTTGTAATGCTGTGGGAAGCTTGGTTGTTCCTGCCTTCGTCTTTTGAGTGGAGAAGGAGGATTAGCTTCTCATATGTTTTCTCTCCCTCCTTCCCCAGCTGTTCTCTTAGCGTCTGGTTGATGTTATCAATGAATATTTCTATTTTAGTCCTATATATTTCTGTTTCTTTTCAGTTGTCTTGGTTTTGGCCTGGAATGCTAAGCTATTTGGTTGGGCATGTGGCTGGGACTAATCGGATTCTAGTGATCTGTATTAGCGCATGTTCGTGGTTGGTTTTTGTAAATTTCCAGCCTTATGTTTATATTAGACAGTTCCTGTTAGTGATCTTTTTTTAGGCTCTGGGATATAATTCTTATCTTTGTTATTTTATGATTGTGGGTTTTTGGAATATTAGAGGTGCTTTGAAGAAAAATGCATGTTCGGATGTTAAGGACTTTTGTGCTAGTAATCATATTAGTATCTTTATGGTTTGTGAAGTTAAGTCAAAGGCTCCCCCTACTCAATTAACGACCAATCAATGTGGCTTTGCATATTTTGACTATGTTCCTACAATAGGATTAGCTGGTGGTCTTTGGCTTTTTTGGAAGGAAAGTGTTCAATCCCCTTATAATCTTGTTGTTTTAACTAAAGGCTCTCGATTTATGGCTTGTTCAGTTACTCTGCTTAATGAGAATTTAAATTTTGTTATTATCTTCGGGTATGCCCCGCCTCAGAATGGTCATAAGGCCGAGTTCTGGGAGGAAGTCATTCATTTTGCCAATTCATTATCTATCCCATTTGTTATTCTAGGTGATTTTAATGATATAGGATGTGAGCAAGATAAGCTAGGGGGGCTCCTTTTTCTATGTGTCGGGCTTCTAATATGAATTATTTATTAGCATCGCTTCCCTGCATTGATCTCCCCTTCCATGGCTCGCGATTTACTTGGAGAAAAAAACGAGCAGGTCCAAATAATATTTTAGAACGGTTAGATAGAGGTATTGCGAGCCCGTTATGGCTTAGTTGGTTCCCCCAGGCAAAACTCGTTCACCACCCATTTACATCATCAGACCATTGCCAAGTCTCGTTAGATCTTTCTAATCATCAGGTTTTTAAGGCGCCCCCATTTCGGTTCGAAAAAATGTGGTGTCAACGTAAGGGTTTTGATACGTTAGTCAAAAAAACCTGGTGTACTCAATTTCAAGGGTCACATATGTTTATTTTAACAAAGAAATGCAAATTATTGAAAGACAAATCTAAAATATGGAATAAATCGCAAGTTGGAAACGTTTTTAGGCAAATTCGAGTTGTTGATGGTCAACTCCAACGGATTCAAAATCAATTACTTGCCTCGCCATCATGTCCCGCTTTATCCCGTCAACAGGACCGAATTTTGCAGAAAAGAGAAAAATTGCTTTCTTTTAGTCATGATTATTGGAAACAAAAGAGCAAGACCAACTATTTGCATCTGGGGGATGCTAATACTAGTTATTACCATACCCATGCAACGATTCGCAGAAACATAAACCAAATTAAAAGTTTTAAAACCGCACTTGATCAAGTTGTCTCTGCCCGAAATGAGATTTCAAATGCGATTTCCCACGAATTTGAGCAACGATTTGTCTCCAATCCTTACTGTGGTTTCGATGAGGAGGTGGATTTCCAGCTTCTTACTCCGATTATTTCTGATAATGATAATGTGGCTCTTGTAGTCGAAGTCTCAGCTGAAGAAATTAAGTCAGCAGTTTTTTATCTTGCTCCGGATAAATCGCCTGGTCCTGATGGCTATCCTCCTTTTTTCTTTCAGAAATATTGAACTTTAGTTGGAAACTCTGTAATTCGAGCTGTGCGTGCTTTCTTTCACTCAGGTCATATCCTGAAGGAAATTAATCATACTTTTCTTGCTCTGATCCCAAAAATTGAAAACCCTTCTTCTGCGAATCATTTTAGGCCGATTAGTCTTTGTTCCACTATCTATAAAGTCATCTCTAAAGTTTTGACCAATCGTCTTAAATCTGTGCTTGGGAAGATTATCCACCCTCTCCAGGGGGCCTTTGTCCCAGATCGTTTTATCCAGGATAATATATTAATAGCTCATGAAGTTTTTCACTCCTTCCAGAAGAAAACGGGTGTAGAGGGCTGGATTGCAATTAAACTTGACATGGAAAAAGCGTATGATCGACTAGAGTGGAGGTATATATTAACTTCTTTAAAGAAGTTAGGATTTTGTTCCAAGTGGGTGGATTCGATTAGGAGTTGTATCTCTACCCCGTCTTTTTCGGTGTTAGTCAATGGCCTCCCGGGTGAGAGGTTTAGCCCATCTAGAGGCATTCGTCAAGGAGACCCTTTGTCTCCTTATCTTTTTATTTTGTGTGCGGAGCTTCTTGCCAGACAACTTTCTGCAGCTAATGTTCATCGGGATAAACTTATTGGAGTTTCAATTGGAAAATCGGGTGTCCGTGTTCCATTTCTCACTTTTGCTGATGATACAATGATTTTTGCAAAAGCTTCGGATCCTAGTTGTGTCGTGATTAAGCAGATTCTTAATAAATATTGCTCTATGTCTGGTCGGTGAATTTTCATAAATCTGTGTTCCAATTAATGTTCTCCAAATGGTCCTCCGTTAGCAAAAGGTAACTTTGCTGCTTTATTAGGAATGACAGAGGTCAGCACTTTGGGTGAGTATTTGGGGTGTCCTATTATTGACTCTCGAGTAACTAAGGAGACGTTTGGAGCGGTTAGCACCAAGGTGGTGAACCAGCTCCCTAAATGGAAAGCTAACTCTCTTTCACAAGCTGGAAGAACGGTTCTGATTCAGGCTAATTTGGCAACTAAAGCTAATTATCAAATGCAAAGTTTTTATCTTCCTCAAACTGTGTTGTCAGGTTTAGACAAATCTTATCGTAATTTCTTCTGGAACAAAGATATCATGAATAAGACAGCTAACTTGATTGGGTGGGATAGGATATGCCTCCCTAAAGACTATGGCGGACTGGGCATCCGAAAAGCTAATGTTAATAATGTTGCTCTTCAGATGAAACTTCTTTTGCATCTTCTAAAGGTTCATGATCATCTGTGGGTAAGTCTGGCTAAAAGAAAATATTTTAAGACTCAAGATGTTTTGGCTCACAGGGTGTCTCCTGTTGCATCGTGGCAATGGAGGAGACTTATGTCTCTTCGGCCGCTATTCAAGAAAAGGCTTCGCTGGCAACTAGGGAATGGTAGAGATATTAGCTTTTGGAATGATAATTGGGTTTTTCAATACCCAATTAGCCAAATTGTCAGTCCTCCTCCTGGGAGTGAGGTGTTAAAAGTCAGTGATGTTCTGAATGAGTTTGGGAGGTGGGATAGAGCTCTTCTTGATCGTTTGGTCCCAGCTCATGTTGGGGATAAGATCTGTTCCCTTTTTCTTCCTTCTTCCCCTCAAGAGGATACTTGATTTGGGGTTTGACTGCTGATGGGCAGTACTCAGTTAAAACAGGTGCAATGCTTGCTCAGGGTCTCCTTAATCCTAATTTTGAGAAAGTTGAGTTCAACTAGATTTGGAAACTCAATGTCCCTCCTAAGATAAAATTATTTTTGTGGAAAGCGTGCCATGATGGGTTGCCCTCAAAGGATAGACTTGAAAAGTGTAAAGTGTTTGTTTCTCAACAATGTGTTCTTTGCTGTCATGATTCGGAATCAGTTGCTCATCTTTGTTTTGCTTGTCCGTTCACTCAGCAGGTGATTGCTTGTTTGCAACCTTCTGAAGCTTGGCCCGGCATTCCGGATTTTATCAATCTTTCGACTTCGTCTTCTTTTAGGTATTGGATTGAGGAGTGTCATTCAGTTCTTGATAAGGCTGCCATTGCGAAGTTAGCTTGTGTTTGGTGGTTCATTTGGTTTTGTCGAAACAAAATAATTTTTAATGAGGAAGGGTTTTTCTCCTAGGAAAGTGAGTGCTTTGATTAGTCATTTCTTTGCGCAATGGGTTGTTGACCCCATTAAGTCAGTGGAGAGTCCTATGAGTTGCACTGTGCGTACTCCTTCTCAGCGAAAGGTTGCGAGATCGGGTCCGCGGTTAATTTGGAACCCCCCCCCCCCTGAGGGCTTCTGCAAGCTAAATTTTGATGGCTTCAAATTGAGTAATGGTGATGCTACCTTGGGGTTCGTGATTCGAAATAGTAGGGGGGAAATGCTGCTGGCTGGGGCTAAGTCCCTCGGGCCGCATGTTTCCATTGTCCAAGTGGAAGCTTGGGCCCTTTATGAGGGTATTAAAGGAGCTCACTCGCTGAATATTTCTCAACTGGTTGTGGAAGGAGATAATTTGGTAGTTATTAACTCTATGAGGAAGGTTTGGCGTATTCCATAGGAAATTTCTAACATTTTGGTTGATGCAGGGTTGGATGCTGCTTTATTTTCGGAGTGCCACTTCTGTCACTGCTTCCGCGAGGCAAACCGGGCGACAGATTTTATGGCTAAAAAGGCGCATTTTTACTCCTCTCTGTTGTATTGTTTTCCCCCGTACTGTATGGATTTTTCCCTTATCATCCGAAAGGATGTTTTAGGTTGGCCTCCTGATTAGTGGGTGGGTTGCCTAAGTCTTTTTTCCTTATCAAAAAAAAAAAGACATTAAAAAATATAGATGTACAAAAGGATAACTAAATACTTAATTTTTTTTTGCTATCTTCCTTTTACTATCAATCATCTAGTTTCGCCTTTCCACTTTCATTGGTTACAAAACCTTCCAAACAATAAATAAAAAATACAAGAAAAATTGAAAAAAATGGTTAAGGTGGCTAAGTTCGAAAATCCCTTTTTTTTTTCTTTTTCTTCCAAAAAATGTGTGAAAACGAGTAGTCATGGTACAAAAAGAAGTAGTTTAAATCCAAATATATATTAACTATCTACAAACTGAAAATTGAAAGCAAAAATTACAAAGTAATTTGTAAAACAACTGACAAACATGAGTTTGAGTCCTAAGAAAAATTAAGTAAGACATATTTGATATGAATAATCCATATATATATATATATAATTAATATTAATTATAATATATAATATATATATTATATATATATATATATATATATAGGGTTGGGTTCTAGTGAGAACCCTCTTATGGTGAGAACCGTGAGAACCACTTAAAATGAACAAAAACTTCATGACATGAGCAAAAAAAGTAACAAATGAGTAAAAATATAAAATGAGTAGAAAACATTAAGTTATCAAAAACGTAAAATGTACAAAAATGTAAAAGAAGAAAAACGTAAAATGAGCATAAAAAAGTTCAATGAGAAAAAAAAGTAAAATGACCAAAACGTAAAATGAGCAAAAACGTTGATAAATGAGTACAAAGTTGTTAAATGAGCAAAACCATAAAATAAGTGAAACAAAAATTGAGCAAAAATGTTATGAAGTGATCAAAATCTTCGTAAAATGAGGAAAAATGAGTGGTTCTCACGGTTCTCACCATAAGGGTGGTTCTCATATGAACCCAATTCTATATATATATATATATATATATATAATAATTATATATATATAATATATATACATATATATATATATATATAATATATATAATATAACACATACATATATATACATATATATCATATATGAACCCAATTCTATATATATATATATATATATATATATATATATATATATATATATATATATATATACATATATATATATATATATACATATATATACATATATATACATATATATATATATATAACCCAATTCTATATATATATATATTATAATATATATATACTATATATATATACATATATATACATATATATACATATATATACATATATATATATATATATATATATATATATATATATATGTAATTTCAAGTGTTGGGATGTTACTCATAATACTTCAAACTCAATATTTTTTTCTCATCACTAATACATTCTAGATTTATTGAATATCGAAAATGAATAGTTCATATTATTTCTATAAGATAGCACTCAAATTTGGGTATTTGCCAAAATAATAAATAGTTGAAAGAAATTATCAAAAGATGGGTAAAAATTAGTGTTATTTGGGTAAATTTTTCCACCAAAGAAGTGAACAAATGTTCCATAAAATGAAAAGAATACAAAACAAAATAAAAAAAGTGGCGAGATGTATTTCAATCAAAAAAGAAAAAGGGCAAAGTTGTATGGAAATATAAAGAAAAATAAAAAAATAAAAAGCAAACCTTTAGTCAAGATATTGCCAAGAAAATGTGGGGAAAAAACAAAACAAAACAATAAAAAGAAGGGAAAGGAGACGCATAAATTCCTATGTATGACTCGAACCCGCGTCAGAAGAAAACAAGGGTAATCAACTCACACTGCAGCTGAGCCATTAAACCAATTATCTGTAATTGATTCAACATCGTGCGGAGTTGAATATCAAGTAGTTTCTTGTTTCCGATTTTTCTGATTTATTCTCCGTAATTTTGTGGACTAAACCGAAGCTAGATCAGCCCCTGCTTGTAATATAAGTGTGATGTATACTTAATGAAACAAAGAGCAGCATTTTCAGAATAAAAGACACACACAAAAAAAAGAGAAAAAAACAAGGGTTTGTTAATCTATACATATATATTATAAGGCGTGCGTAACAACGTTGATGCGCCACGTGGCACTCTCCTCCTCCTGCCACCAGAATTTTGCCACGTGTCTGTTAACCAACAAAGTCAAGTGGTCATTATTTAAAAAATAAAATATGCTAAAGCCTGGGCTCGAACCCCTGACATTATGTAAGGGTTTTCAAATAATCACCATCTCATCTAACATCTCTTAGTGATCCATGTTTCCACAAAATTAAAAATATGTGTTGTAATTAGTTAATGCTATTAAACATATTCATTGTATCTTTAAAAGTAAATAAATTTGCATGTTCATTAAAATTAATTATGTATGCATGATACCATTTGAAGAGCAGTGTTGACCATTATAGTACTACTCCTAGGGAGTTTTAGTTCATGTAATCTATGTACAATTAAAAAATTTAGAAATTGCGTAGTTTAGGGTTTGATCCCGAGACCTCAAGTACATATACTAAAGTCTTAACCACTAGACTAAGTTGTATTTATTGTTATTACCATAAAGTATTATATTAATAAATGAAATTTTTTCTTACCCGGGGCATAGCCCGGGCCTAATAACTAGTTTGAAACTGAAAGGTGGGAAGTCTGCTTTAGAGCATCTTTATGATTTTCAGGATATTATTAACAAGTTGACTACTATGAAGATTTATTATCATGATGAGTTGCAGGCTTTGTTCTTATTGAGTTCTTTGCCAGATAGTTGGGAGACTTTGGTTGTGACCATTAGTAACTCTGCTCCAGATGGTGTGTTATCTTTGGATGCGATAAAAAAAAAAGCATGTTTAATAAAGAAATCAAAAGAAAGGAGATAGGAGTTGAAAATTCACAAGCTCTTACTGTTGAGAACAAAGGAAGAAGCAAGAGTAAGTGTAACACCCCTAAAATCCATACACGTCTAAACTACATCGCATCGACTTTGGGAGTGTTACCGTTGCGGTGAAACGCAAGGCTTAGCTTATTGAAAGGAAACATTTAACTTAAATCATTATTAAAAACTAAACTGCAGCGGAAATAAAAATGTAAACTACAACTCGGGAATCATCAACGACCCCTTTTTATTTAAACCACAAACTAAATAAATCATAATACTTCTATAATGTTTAACCAAAATGTTTTAAAGTTTAAAGATTAGAGAATATCCCCCGTATGCTCAATCTCATGCAGCAACCACTAGTGGAATAAATGCTATTTGTTGCGGTGGTATTGCTGCGGTTTTACCTATACGCAGCAATATATCACGTAAAAAGAAAAAATAAAATATAAAAAAACGATATTGCTGCGGTTTCGACCTAAAACCGCAGCAATATGTTGTTAACATAAATTTTTTTGAAAATAGTTGACTATATGACAAGATATATTGCTGCGGTTTTGGACAAAAACCGCAGCAATATATTAAAATAATATAAAAAATAATATTTTAATATATTGCTGCGGTTTTTGACAAAAACCGCAGCAATATCTTAAAAAATATATATATAAGGCGTGTTAGGTTTTCTCTATCCTCTTTTCATCTCTCCTAAACTTGCGCCTCTCTCCTCCTCTTTCCTCTCAACCGTTCTCTCACCCTCTCTCTTCTCTCTCATCCTCTCTCTCCTCTCATTTGTTCTCTCATCTTACTCTCTTCCTCTCGAACAACGTTCGCCCGCCAGAGTTCAACCACGACAAACGTTCAGAGCTTCAACCACGACCAACGTTAGTCCGGCGCCAAAGCTTCAACCACCACCAACGTTCGTCCGCCAAAGCTTCAACCGTGGTTCGTTGCTCGCAAACCGATCTTTGTGGCTCGCAGACCCTTCGTCGTTCGCAAACTCTTCGTCGTCGCTTGAAGACCGTTCGACAGCCGATGGGTTGTTCATCTTCGTCGGCCCTTCGATCTCTTTGTTCCTTTTTTTCATTTCCTTTTTTTTCGTTTTTAAGCTCTGTATATAAAAAAAAAAATTAAACTCTTCGTCGTTGAAGACTGTTTTGGTTTCCATTATTTTGGTTTTAGGATTTCCATTATTTTGGTTTTAGGATTTCTGTTTGATTATTTTCGTTTTTAGATGTGTAGATTTTTTGTTTTAGTGTTTGTAGATCAGTTTCTCATTTATTTCCATTATTTTGGTTTTATGATTTCTGTTTTGATTATTTTTGTTTTTAGATGTGTAGATTTTTTATTTTAGTGTTTGTAGATCAGTTTCTCATTTCTCTTTAATATATTTTTTGTTTTTATTATATTTATATTTGTAATGAATTAGTTGTTTTTTTTATTATACTTTTGATTTTTATACTATACCTTACCTATATTGTAATAATATATTTCAATTTATATTGTTTATATTTTTGAATGTTATATAATAATTTTTGTCATTAGTTTTAATCAGTAGTGTTTTCTTTCTTTTAGCCTTTCTGTCTTTCAAATTTGATGACAAAATACCAAAAAAAAAAAAAAAATTTACCTGTACTACTACCTATTGCTGCTGTTTTCCCAAGAAACCGCAGCAATATCCCTTATAAATCTGATTAAAAAAATAATATATTGCTGCGGTTTTATGGGTAAAACCGCAACAATATGTTCAAATATTGCTGCGCTTTTAAACCGCAGCAAAATATTTATTACCTATTGCTGGTCCTCTTAATTGCTGCGCGGCCAAAACTGCCGCAATATGGCACTTTTTAACCGCAGCAAATAGCATTTATTCTACTAGTGAACACCAACACACCTAGTCTGCTCCCCATTGTAGCATCAATGGTTCATCACAAGTCAACAAACAGCACAATAACAAACAATCAGCTATGCTGAGTACGTAATAAAACATTGAGATAATATATTAATCTTAATCAGGACAATAAGAACCGCTCCTAGACATGATACTCGATGGTATTACATTCATTAGTTTTATAACTTAGTTGGCAGCGAACGGGCACCGTCATCTTACTAGAATCATATGGGCAACTTAATCCTTAATAAACAACTTGGTCTATTCACTAGTGGAAAAATGAAGAAAGGTTGCGCTAAAAAAGGCATGTAGGGCTGCGCTTTTTGACAGCAGCCCTTTCAATAGCAGCCCTTCACTTTTTAAGTAGGGCTGCGCTACACAAGCGCATCCCTTCACAAGGAAGGGCTGCGCTTTTTAGGTAAAAGCGCAGCCCTTCTTACCAAAAAAAAATCTTTTTTTTTTTTGACATTTTTTTACTCACATATTAATCTCACATTTTCTGAATTTTAACATTTGCATTAAACTTTAAAGTAAACCATCCAAATCCAGAAGAGAAGAAATTATAGATCTACAATGCAACTAAACCCAAATATATAGAAGAGAAGAAATTATAGATCTACAATGCAACTAAACCCAAAACAAAAAAAAAGAACGAAACGAAAAGGAACAAAAACTAATATACAGAAGAGAAGAAATTATAGATCTGAAAATACAAGAACATTAATCAAAACAAAGATTAAGAAATTATAGATCTGAAAATACAAGAACATTAATCAAAACAAAGATTAAGAAATTATAGATCTGAAAATACAAGAACTACCTCCAAACATTAACCTAATAATGTTTAAATCATAACACAAAACCCTAATACATAATTAAGGAAAAAAAATTCGAAAAAACTTAAAATGCCTATTTGGAGCCTTAAATGAACTTGGATGGCTTAGAGAGCCTATACGTCACGGCGTAGTGGTGTGTTTGACTCGTTGGGCCGTTCCTTTTCCGAAAAGGTATCACAATAGGCAATCGGACTCCGTCGGCATGATTAGTGCAAATTATTTCAGGCTTTTTGTCGCAACGTTTCTGGGAGTTTTTGTGAGAGAAGAGAGGATGAGAGAGAAGGAGGAAAGGGAGGAGGGACGTGAGAGAAGGAGGAAAAGGGAGGAGGGACGTGAGAGAGGTGAGAGAATGAGGGATAATATATTTGAAGCCCGCTTAATATTTGAAGCCCGCGAATTTTTCATTTCAAATTTTTTTAAGAAGGGCTGCGCTTTTCTTCAAAAGCGCAGCCCTACATAACAGAAGGGCTGCGCCTTTGAAGAAAAGCACAGCCCTTCACTTAGTAAGGCTTCGCTTGTAGAAAAGCGCAGCCCTTATGAGTGTGAGAAGGGCTGCGCTTTTCCTAAAAGCATAGCCCTACTAAGTGAAGGGCTGCGCTTTTTTTAAAAAGCGCAACCCTTCTGTTATGTAAAAAAAGCACATCCCTTCACTAGTAGGGCTACGCTTTTAGGAAAAGCGCAGCCCTTGATGCGCAACCCTTCCTTTTTTTCCCCTAGTGATTAGATGAAATGCAAATATGGTTTCGTTCCGTTCCACATCCATCATCTTAGTATGCATACCGCCAAGATCGTACGGAACCTTCCGCCTACTTGACTTCTAAAAATTCATAAGGACACTACTGTCGTCATGGTAGGCATGCATGTGTAGGAGTGTAGAACAAGTCCCACACTCCCCTCATTGTTCATCACTTGTAAGGAATCCAACTACAAGTTTATTACCGAAATTCCTTCTTAGTATTGTCCATTCACACCACATTAAACATATAACAATCATTTAATGGTCTTTCTTAGATCAGATACATTGCCCAATTCTTTAATTCTTGTAACATCCTTGTTACACCATAATTCAAAGGATACAAATCCAATACTTTTCATGCTTATGATACGATAGAATTACACATTTAAATAACAACGCAATCCAATTCACAAGTCATACAATCTGGAAATACATATCGATTTCCAAATCATTTCATGCTACCAAACAATCTCATCAATCACAATCACACAATTGTTCCCTATCATAATTCTAGGTTCCAATGAAAGAATTCGTTACATAACATGATACTAGCATATGCAACTGAACTGGTACGCGTATGTACCTTGTAACGAAGAATCTTCGCTGACTATTTAAACGCTTCGATTATGAAATTGGGACCTAATCAAATAAGGAAATATTCAGTGCTACGTCCTTGATATTATCAACATAAAACAACGTGACTAACTATATAAGACTTAGTAATTAGGAATATAAACCCCTCAGGTGAATAATGTGAAACCACAGGGGTACCTGGTGAAAAAACCGTTGAAACTAACATCTTTTAAGAACCAATAAGAATGTGCAAATCTGATTTTAGTTAGCTTATAAAATATTACTTTTACAAACTCCACCTAAACCATTATATCCAAGTACTACCAAAATCAGATTTGAATAATAAGATTATTATAACATTACAACTATAAATAATAATCTGATTTCTTTTACTAACTTTATACATTACTTATAATTACAAAACTTAACCAGATTTACAACTCAAATAAACTTACAAACTTAATTAATTTACAACTTACTCTAATTACAACTTAATACTATAAAAAATCAGATTTACAATAATGACTAATAATAGAGAAAATTATATCATAATCATATTATAATTTTTTATACCACTCAGTCTCCCCGGCGTCAAACACCGGCAACAGAATTCCGACAGCGACGCAACCGCTTGAGCCTCGCGCGCGACACTTTGCACGCCACACACCCACACACGGTCGCGAACACGGCTCGTAGCCTCGCCTCGAGTTTTGCACACCCTCTTTTTGCACAGTAGCAGCGACAATTCGTCGCACAAACCCAGCGCGCGACTTCGCACCACCCCTTGTATGACTCGCACCAATTGGCCCAACACTCGAACCCCTCCTCGATTCGTACTCACAGCAGCAGCGCACTACAAGTCTCGCTCGCCGCACCACTCGCACAACTCGCACAAACCCTTTCTCGCACACTGCACACACATGATGCGACCTCGTCGAAGGCCAACGAGATTCAGGGGGAGATAGTGGTGAGGGAGAAGGAGAGAGGAGAGAGAATTTGAGGGAGAAAAGAAAGCGGTTGACTATATGTTTGGATCCTCTAGAGTTGTAAAATAACTCTACAAGGTAGAGTTTGAGCAATATCAACCACTGAATAAAAAATCAATGGCTCATATATTCTCTTTCCAAAATCCCCCCTATTTTATTTCATCAAAATCCATCCCTAAATCTTTCCATTCCACCAATATGAGCCCTTGATTTAAAAATGTATGGCTCAGATACAACTCTACCTTGTAGAGTTTCACGAAAACTCTAGAGGATCCGAACTCGCTGAACATAGAGTTAGGGTTTCTGATTTTTTTCTCATCTTTCCAATTTATAGGGTGACAAACCTAAGTCTAATAGGATTTGTTCCCAAATCAACTTCCTATTTCCTATTTTATTTATTTCGAAAATGAAATAAAACCAAACCCTAATATAATTAGGTATACTAAATAGGTTGCTTAATTAAGTTATAATTGTAGGTTTACCAAAAATGTATTATTTTTGTAAATAATATTAAAATACTTTCGATTATATTCTTTATATTTTCTATTTATAAAGAATAACTCCTAAAAATACGGAGTATTACAGTAAGGGTTCTAAAGGTCGTGATAACTTAAGGAATAAGTCCAAATCAAGTGATGGGAGAAATGTGTCTACATGTAACTACTGCAAGAAGCCTGGGTCATATCAAGAAATATTGTTTTCGCTTGAAAAGAGAACAAAGAAAAAGAATGATTCACTAAAGAGGGAGATGACAAAAATACTGCAGCAACTGATTCTAAGAGTGATGAGGAAGTCACTTTGATTTATGCAACTAGTGAGCATCATCATGTTGATAGTTCAGGAACTGAGTGGTTAGTAGATACATGTGCTTCATATTATTGTGTTCCTAGAAGGGAGTACTTCATCAACTACCAAGTTGGTGATTTTGATATTGTAAATATGGGTAGCCAAAGCTCAACAAGCATTGTTGGGTTAGGTAATATTTTGAGAATTATAAATTACATATAAAATTAATTTTACCTTAAGTACAAATATGAAATTAGTTTTGTTCTATTGAAATAAGTTGAGTTGAGTATTTTAAAGCAAAAGAAAGAAAAACAAATCTCTCATTTATCTCTTCATTTACTCGTGTCAATTGTTGTCAAAGACAACACAACCATATCTTCATCTTTTCTCATGGTGTCAAAAGGAGATAAGTTCCAATTTTTCAGTTTTTCAACTTCATCAAAACTCCATAAATGGAGACTAATTCTCTTACTTCTCTGAGGAGTTTTAGAAAGAGGAAAACCCCAAAATCTCTTCTTTCCTCTCACCTCTGTTTTGTTTGTCGATTTCAAGCAACATGAAGTCATATTTCAGTCTTTCTTCCTTTATCAAAGTTGTAGTACTTTTTGAGTTATTGAATTTAGACCCAAAAATCATCCAATTCGGAGTTCGAAGCTAAGTTGTAGCATTTACAAGTTTGGTGTTGCTACCTTCATTTCTCTCTGCTTCTCTGTGTTCGTCAATCTCTTTATGCAATTTTCTCCAACATGTAATCCAAATTTGCTCCTTGTTTCTGCATCAAAGTTTTATATCTCTTCGAGTTATTAAATTTAGGCACAAAAATCGTCCAATTCAGAGTTCTGAGCTGTGAGTTATACTCTTTGCAAATTTGGTGTTGCTGCTGATTTTCTTGATGCGTCGCTGCTACTGTTAATCAGTACCATTGTTGTTGCTGAGTTTTTAATCAATTTTGAATTCCTTTGGCGAGGTATAAATTTTGAATTAGGTTATGACCCTTATTTCATCAATTGTACAAATTTATATGTTCTTAATAATTCTGATTTTCACAAGTATAATTGAAATTATAATTGATTTGCAAAATTAGATTATGGGATTGAAATTGGTATTATTTGGATTGTTGAGATTAAAGATTAGAACTTTTGTTCAATTACTTAGATTGAAACTCATGTTGAATTATGTTATAATCTTCTATTTTGTTAAGTAAACTATAAACTCAGCTTGTTGATTTGGTTTAAGTAATTAAGTATATTCTGAACTGGGTCTTGTTTTGTAAAATCTTATGTCAAACTAGAGTTGGATTGGAGAAATTGAACTTGCAATGATATTATGTGATTAAGAGGAATGAGTTGATTAGAGTTAGCTTATGACGTTAATGTTGAGTATAATGGAAGGAAATGGATTAGTTCATAAATGGTTATTGGAATGGTAATTGAGTGGAATTCGGGAATGAGATTAGTCAAAGCGGAATGGACTAGTTTTCAAGTATAAGAGTGTATAAGTATATTCTGATTTTTATTTTGTTTTATTGATATGATCATGGACATAATTTATGGAGTTCAAGATGGAGATCAAGTTTCGATCCTTGGAGGTTGTATATAGTTGTTCTTGAGGAAAGGTACACACTTGTCCTTCCACCTTCGAAATATGAATTGATATTTTGTATAATTACATGAATTTCTTATGTTGAGCTCGATAATTTTATGTATGTATATATTTTACAACCGTGGACACCTAAAAGTATAATTATTTTAGTACAAGTATTTAAGTATAAGTATTACGAATAAGTATTTAAGTACAAGTGTTGAGTATAAATATTTTTGTATGATTACAAGTTTTATTTTATAAGGGGAAGTGAACAACATTTGTAGAGCAGGTTTGCTCATTATGTGTTTGGAGCGGGTATTGCTCCATTATGTAGGGTCATGACCTAGAAAGTCTTGCAAGCAGTACAAAGTTGATAGGGGAGACGTCCCCATGAGTTTTAGAGATGGTGTAGCCTCTCTATTCGTATAAGTTCCCCGATTATGGAAACTATAAAGTATTCTTGGAATATGATTTGAGTATGATGATGAGGAAATGATTTCGAAATTATTTTAGCTGGCTTAGTTTATGAACTAAAATGAATGGTGGGCAAGGTACAGGTGGAGGAAAATGACTCAGATATGAGTTAAGACCAGATAAGGTCGAATATTGTGTTATGTTATATTATGATAAGTTTTTGCCCGTACTTGCAAATGATTTCTATTACGTGATTAAGCTATGCCAGCGATATATTTAAAAGATGAATTATTTTTCGAACAATTACCAAGTTAGTTTCTTATATGAAAAACGTTTTGGTTGCTGCAACGACTTAGGGGTTTATCTAGAAATTTTGAGATATTGTACAAATGATTTTATATTGAGAGATACACTCTCAATAAAGTGTTCTGAAATATTGATTATTGGATTTAGAAAAATATCTTCGAAAGGATTTATCTATAAAATAGGTGACGAAGAACTGCTTTATGGAATTGAAATATATAGTTGTCTGTTTCATTTGGAAGATCTATGGTTTTGTTAAAGTAGTATAGATTATCATCTCATCTTATTTCTAATGTGTATGGTTTTATTTGAATACATGGAGTAATCTTATGAAAATTGATTAACGATACGAGTATATTTTAAGCCACTAAAATGGGTTTCTGGTTGAACAGTGTGTACTCAGTTTTTCTGATTTTGTTCTTGGAACCTGTCTTGGTGGGTGCAGAGTTCATTGTTAGTGATCTTGCAGGTCCGTGTGTGGAAAGCTCGGAATGGAGTAAAAGGAAGATTTTGGGTATCAAGGTTATGGTTCAGAGGTTGTATTTAGGAGCATATATCCTTAATTGTGAATAAAATATTTTGCTTTGGGAATCGAGTAAGGTATTATGTAATATGTTATTTGGTTATTTAGGATGATTTGTTGTGGGCCCTGACCCACAGGTCCAGGATCGTTTTATAGCTTATGATTCCGCTGCGAGTAAATATTTAATTCGAGGATTATTAAGCATTGATTGAGATTTATGAATGTTAAGTGTAATTAGCTAGCAGCTCTGAAGTGCGGGCTGTTACAGTTATCATGGAGGTAACCGAGTTTAAAGTAACTACACGGCACATGTGAACAAACCTCATGAGTGTGCCAAGTGTTGAAGGAGGAACCATTCAGAGAGTGAATGTCGTGTTGGGTCAAATGCTTGATATAGATGCGGGAGTCGTGATCATTATGTCAGGGATTGTCCTAAGCCACCAGGAGAAAATAATAGCATTAGAGGAACATCTTCATCTGGTACTAATCGCAACCGAAACAATAACACCGCCGGAGCATATCGTAATCCACCACGACAAGCACTGACAGGAAGCATCTATGTCATGAGGCAAACACTTTTATTACCGGTACCTTCTCTATACATTCTTTGCCTGTCCATGTTTTATTTGATTTTGGAGCTTCACATTCCTTTATTTCCCCATTGTTTACCAAAAGCCTGAAATTGCAACCATCATGTGACTTTTCCTCTCTAAATGTTGCTCTACCTACGGGAGAAACTGTGAGATGTAGAGTCATGTATAGAAATTGTCCAACTGTATTGGGGAAAGTTGAGTTCGTAGTTGACCTTGTAGAATTTGAGTTATCTGAGTTTGATGTGATTTTGGGGATGAATTGGTTGCGTAAATATGAGGCTGACATCAATTATGTTAAGCAGAGTATGACCCTTAAAGCACCTGATGGGCGTAGAATTTCATACCAAAAGTTTGTGACAAAACCTCAAATCCAAATTGTTTATGGGTTGAGAGCTCAAAAGATGCTTCAGTTTGACTATTTTAGGTACCTTTGTAGTGTCATAGACTTCAATTCCCCTAAATCTTCCATAGCTGATATACCTGTGGTTTGTGAATACCCAAATGTGTTTCTCCGATGAGATATCCTGGTATGCCTCCCCAAAGGGAATTAGATTTTAGCATCGAGATAATCCCAGGAGCAGCCCCTATTTTCAAGGCACCCTATAGGATGGCCCCAACGAGTTACAAGAATTGAAGAAACAATTGATGAGTTACTTGAAAAGGATAATTCGACCAGTGTGTACTTGGGGAGCCCCATTTTGTTTGGAAGAAAAAGATGGAAGTTTGAGGTTATGATTGATTATCGGGAGTTAAACAAGATCACCATTAAAAATAAGTACCCATTACCCCGCTAAGATGATTTATTTGATCAATTTCGAGGTGCAATAGTCTTTTCGAAAATAGATTTAAGGTCTGGCTACCATCAACTTCGTATCAATCCCGAGTATGAGTATATTCCAAAAACTGCCTTTAGAACCCGATATGGTCATTATGAGTTTGTTGTTATGCCTTTTAGGTTAACCAATTGCACCAGCTGTATTTATGGATTTAATGAACCCTGTCTTCAAGCCATACCTAGACAAGTTTGTGGTTATTTTCATTGATGATATTTTGGTATACTCTAAGAACCCGGAGGAACATGAGGAGTATTTGTGGAAGGTAATGGATATGTTAGCTGAAAATCAGTTATATGCTAAGCTGTCAAAGTGTGAATTCTAGCTTAAGGATATATCATATTTGGGTCATATAATCTCTGAAGAAGGTGTGTCTGTGGATTGCGAGAAAATAAAACAATACTGGAGTGGCCTAGACCAACTCATGTTCCTGAAGTTTGGAGTTTTACGGGATTAGCTAGCTATTACAACAGATTTGTGAAATATTTCTCTAGAATTGCCTTGCCTATAACCAAACTTGTAAGGAAGAATGTCAAATATAAGTGGACTGAGGAGTGTGAAACTGCCTTCCAAGAACTTAAAAGAAGACTCACCACAGCCCCTGTTCTTACCCTTCCATTTGGAACCGAGGGATTTGTTATTTATAGTGATGCCTCTAAACACGGGTTAGTTTGTGTCTTAATGCAAAATGGGAAAGTGATAGCCTATGCCTCTCGCCAACTCAAAACACGTGAACAAAATTATCCCACCCATGACCTCACTAGTGGAAAAATAAGGAAGGGTTGCGCTAAAAAAGGCCCTTAGGGTTGTGCTTTTTGACAGCAGCCCTTTCAATAGCAGCCCTTCACTTTTTAAGTAGGGATGCGCTTGAAAAGCGCAGCCCTTTGTTTCCAAAAGCGCATCCCTACTAAGTGAATGGTTGCGCTTTTCTTCAAAAGCGTAGCCCTTCTGTTATGTAGGGCTGCGCTTTTGGAAACGAAGGGCTGCCCTTCCTTTTTTTTCCCCTAGTGCCTTGAACTTGCTGCTTTTATCTTTGCCTTCAAAATTTGGAGACGTTACTTGTATGGAGCCTCGTGTCAAATTTTCACTGATCACAAAAGCCTGAAATACATCTTCACCCAAAAAGAGCTCAACATGAGACAACGTAGGTGGCTAGAACTCCTGAAAGACTATGATCTTGATATCCAATACCATCCTGGAAAAGCTAATGTAGTTGCTGATGCCCTAAGTCGTAAATCTCACCCGAAAACAATCTTGTCTATTCCTCGAGCCATTCATGATGATTTGATGAGGATGGACGTAGAACTCATTAAGAAGAAAAAGGGTGTTTGTTTGAATGCAATGGAGGTAAGGCCATGCTTAATGAAGAAATAAAGGGAGCTCAGGGAAAGGATTCACAATTGAACGAATAAAGGTTGGATGTGAAGAATGGGAATCACCTGGTTTTGTGATCCAAGAAGATGGAACTTTGAGGTTTCAAGGAAGATTATTGTTTCCAAATGATGAAAATTTGAAGAAAAGAATTTGACTGAGTCTCACAAGCACCATATTCATTCACCCTGGAGGAAATAAGTTGTACAAGGATTAAGGCAGGTGTATGGTGGAGCAATATGAAACAGGAAGTAGCAGACTTTGTGGTAAATGCTTAACATGAGAGGATTAAAATAGAACACCAGAGGCCAACTGGTTTGTTGCGGCCTTTGAATGTGCCAGAGTGGAAATGGGATTCCATATCGATGGATTTCATCTTAGGTTTGCCTATGTCAACCAAGGGAATGAATGCCATTTGGGTTATTGTGGATCGATGACGAAGTCGGCACATTTCCTAGCAGTGAAGAGTGATTGGAGTTTGGATCGAATTGCTGAATTATATATGAACATGATAGTACGATTACATGGAGTGCCTAGCTCGATTGTTTCTGATCGTGATTCAAGATTTCAAGCAAAATTCTTGAAAGAGTTACAGAAAGCTCTGGGAACAAGGCTTAACTTTAGTACTCCTTTTTATCCGACAATAGACGGAAAGACAGAAAGGACAAATCAGATTGTGTTGGATATGCTTAGAGCTTGTGTTTTGGATTTTCAAGGAACTTGGGAGAAATTCTTACCTATGGTGGAGTTCTCGTACAATAAAGTTATCAAGCCACCATTGGGATGGCTCCCTATGAAGCACTTTATGGAAGGAAATGTCGCACCTTTGTGTGGAGCATATTGATGAAGCACGTGTCATAGGCCAGAATTGATTCAGGAAACCAAGATAAGATCGATTGATACAATCAAGAATGAAAAGACTCAGAGTAGACAAAAGAGTTATGCGAATCAGACGAAGACCGTTGGAGTTTATGGTAGGAGATCACGTATTCTTGAAAATATCACCCACAAAAGGAATCATGAGATTTGGCCAATCAAGGAAGCTAAGTCCAAGGTATATTGGACCATATGAGATCTTAGAACGGGTTGATGAGGTAGCATATCGGTTAGCATTACCGACTAACTTGGACAAGGTCCATAATGTATGCCATGTGGCGATGTTGCACAAATATGTCATAGATATGAGCCACATAATTAGACACGAGCCCTTACAGCTACGAATTGACTTAACCTATGAGGAGAAACCAATTGAAATACTTGATCGTAGGGAAAAGCAACTGAGAAGTAAGGTGATCCAAATGGTGAAAGTTGTATGGGATAACCACTTGACCTCTGAGGCTACTTGGGAAGTGGAAGAACAAATGAGAGAGAAATACCCCCACCTTTTCTCTTAGGGTGATATGATCTTTATGTAATAAATGCTTTAATTGAAAGTTATATACTGCTTGACTTGAATGATTATGAAATTATTTATTACACTGCTTGTTACTCGTATGTATACCATGTGGATTGAACTTTTATATGAATGTATATTTTATCAATGATATAGGTTCTAACTGAGCTCTAGTTTCGAGGACATGACTTTTTCTACGAGGGGAAGGATGTAATATCCCAAGTTTTAATTTTATTTAATTAAAAACAAATGTTAATTATTAGACTAAAAGTGATCAAATTTAGTAATTAAAAATCACTAAGTTAATTTCAAGCATTTTGGTTTAATAATTTATGGTTAATGAAGTGTATAAATCAAATTACTAAAATCTTATCATCAACCTTATAAATGATTTAGGTGTAAGACTTAAGGTTAGTAACAAATTTTGATGGACCCAATTCTCAATTCTTTGAGACCAAACAAACAAAAATAAAACTTGTTAGCCCAACACCATTATTTTCCCCAAAATCAGAAAAACACAATTAAAAGAAAAAGAGGAAAACCATCCTCCTCCTTTGTCAATAGCGTGCAAGACCAAAACTTCCAAGCCATGGATTTCTTCATCTTCCCTTGTTTCACAAAACCAGCAAACATTTTCTAATTATACTTTTACCCTCACAAACTCATTAAACCCACTGAAATTCACTCAAAAACAGTGGTTGAACTTGTTGGTTTCTTGAAAATCCATGGATGCTAATGGTTTGGAGAATTTTTTAAACTGAAAATTCATCTACTGAGTTAGCCATTACTCTATAAATAGGGGAGTTGAATTCGAAATTTTTATTACAAAATCAACAATACAAATTCAGAAAAGAATTGAAGTAATCTTAAATTTCAATATCCTCTTTCCTCTGTTCTTTCGGCAACCACCACAACAACCACCATAGCTACGAATTTTCAATTTTCTATCTTCTGACTTTCGCCGTCGACCCAGGACCTCCTCCCAGTGGCAGCGGCACCACCCCCACACCGCACTTCTTCCCCGTCGTTCTCCCACACTCGCCTCTCTCTGCCCTCTCTTGCGCCCTCTTTCTTCCCCTTCGAGCCCTCTTCTCTCGCCCAATCTCCCTCCTCGAACTACGCGACCCAACACCGAAACACCACCGCACAACCACCTTGTCCCGCCCTTCTCTGACGCGAACCACTACCGCTCTGCCGGTTCAGTATCCCATTCCTCTTCTCCTCCCCTTACGTGAATGTGAGTGAGCAGTGAAGGAGACCAAGCCCTGGTCTTTTTTCTCTTGTTTTAGTTTCGGTAATTTTTTTTTTAATAAAAATATAATCCATGACTTATTTACTAAACTTTCTTATAGTCCTAAATTGGAATGTCCATTACATACTTTTAAGTAACATTGATATTAATATATATATTTAAAATTGGTTTAATGAAATAACATATAGAATTTAGATTACCAATTTAGTAAATATTTATATATAGAATGTATACTCATGTTATCAAGCTTCAAAAAATACTTAAGTTATAACATGTTATAACATAGTCTAAAAATTATAATCTCTTATAATTTTAAGGAAAAATTGACAGAAATAATCCCAACTATGACCGGTTCACTTAAAATAATCCCAACTTTGGGTTATTCTGGAATAATCCAAACTATTTGGGGTACCTTCCCAGAATAATCCTAACTTTTATTTTTCTTGCCTTCAATGATCCCTTTTGGGTCTATTATATATAAGATAATTAAAAGTTTGGATTATTTTGATAAAGTACTCCCAATAGTTTGGATTATTCTAGAATAACCATAGTTGGGATTATTTTGAGCGCAACGGTGATAGTTTGGATTATTCTTGTCAATTTTAACTAACTCACTTATATAAGTGCAACTATTAAATTCTAAACTTATAACTTAATAATATGACTAAACTATGAGTAATACTTTTAATCTGATTTCTAAATAATCATATCAATAAATTTTCGAGAGATAAGTATTTCTATAAGCTATTACAATATTAAGATATCCGAGCAATTCGTCACGTAATCCCTAAATAAGTTAGACTATAACTTATATAAATAATATTGTAAACTAAGAATCGTACTAAAAAAGCATTAATACTAATGTTTTCTATTGATTACTACCTTATAAAATACTCGTATTGAAACTTAAAATAACTCGTTCCTCGGAGCTCAATAAGGACAATATCAAGGACATAAGAAGAGGGTTATCATACTGCAACCGACGTAACAACTACTATTAGTACCTGAAACTCCCTTGAAATATATTTTACGAAATCATGACATGCTACTGAAATCGTAATTATTTATGAACAAGTGTTTCTGAGTTGCGAAATTATTATTAATTAAAACATGTTTTAATTAAGTATTATGAAGTTCATACGATTCCAATAAAATGATATATGATAAATATCGATCACTAAAAGTGCACTGTTTATATTACTGAAAAACTAAAAGTTACTGAATTTTACTGATCAGTGTTCAAGTAAAAGAAACATAGCATGATAAATCACAGTGAAAGAAATGGTTGATTGTATCACTGACTGACTGAAGGTCGTGCGCGTACCGTACTATTTCTTGGGGCACTGGCTCGCTACTGTTTACTGGGGAACTGTCCCACTACTGCTTACTGGTGTAGGGTAATGCCCGGGGGCAATTCCCTTGCATAGTTGTGCATACACATAATGTGAGACGTCCCAGCACTGATTGATGTACATCAACCAGAGTAAAAAAACTGATAAAGTGGAATGATGGATTATTAAAGTACAACTAAGTGAATATTGTTTTCTTAAATGTTTGAATTATTCTATTCCTCTGTTTGCAAATAAAATGAATTGAAATGGATTTACACTGCTAGAGTAGCTTTTTACTGAGCCTCGACTCATAACGTTTTGTATTTATGTTTTAGGTTCCATTGGAGACGATGGTACTACGTAATGCCAAGGATTACCACCTTATTAAATCATCTAGTAATAGTGCTACTAACTTCTAAGGTTAACTTAGCTAGAATGTAAGATCATATATACTTTAATATAAGTTATCGTAACGTTAACGTTGTCTGCTTTAATATAATATAAGATGTTTAAATTATCACTATTATATCTCATAATGTTTAAATATGTTATATAATTGTAGCCTTGCACTTTCCTAACCAAAGGTGCGACAGTAATGCCATAGGTATTCCGCTGCTAATTAGGTCATATTAAATAGTGAAGCAGTGGTCGGGGTGTTACACTAAGACAGGGATTCCACTAGGTTAGGTGTCTAGTGACTTCTCCATGAGATAGGGATTGACTAGTCCTTCCATGTATCTCATTACAAAAAAAAAAGTTAATCATGTTGTGTGCTTATATATTATATCTATTCCTTTATTTTCTTGCTTTACCCAGAGTCATCTCGGATCTTTGTGGGTTCAGTTGAACTCAATGAATCCACATTGGATCCACCATTGTATATTACTCCTTCCCTCTCAAAATATAGTTCTTGTTTTTTTTTTCACACAGTCTCGAAGAGGTACCTTTGACCTATGATATGTTCTATGTCATATTAGTAAAAAAAATATAAAAGGTTGATATTATGAATGTACACATTGAGGTGAATCTTACATGATCCAACATGAGCATGTTTTTTTTGTATATATTCATGAGAATATTTGATCAAAGTTTTTAAAATTTGACTCCCGAAAAATAAATAGGAACTATATTTTGAGACAGAGGGAGTAACAATTTATATTTAAACTATATCTATACTAATATATTAAAAGGCGTGCGTAAACCAGGAACGGTGCCACGTGGCGCTCTCCCTGTACTAGGGAGTTTTAGTTCATGTAATCCATGTACAATAAAAAAAATTAGAAATTGCATGGGATAAGTTTTGATCCCATGACCTCAAGTTCATGTACTAAAGTTTTAACCACTAGACCAAATTGTATTTAGTGCTATCATATCAAAGTACAATACTAATAAATGAAATTTTATTCCTACCCGTGGCATAGCCCGGGCCTGATAACTAGTTAATATATTAAGAGGCGTTCCTGAACGTGGAACGGTGCCACGTGGCGCTCTCCCTAAAGCATGTATTTTACTCCATGTAATTCACAAACAATAAAAAAAACTAGAAATTGCATAGCACAAGGTTTGATCCCTTGACCTCAAGGTTATATATTAAAGTCTTAACCACTAGACCAAGTGATATTTAGTGTTACTATTTTAAAATATCATATTAATAAATGAAAATTTTCCTTACCCGGGAAATAGCCCGGGCCTAATAACTAGTTAAGCCTTAAAAAGAAGTAGTAGATTTGGTTGTAGACAATAAATCTGCACTTAAAGGTAAGCACTTATATATTATTATTATTGTACGCCATTAAAATATATCTAGGGCGTAATTTCAATGATTTAACTAGTTTTTTTTTGCCCGGGAGATGGCTCGGGTCAGTTTCTATAAACAAATATGTTATTATTTTTTATTTCATAATTTATTTGGCTTCCATTAAGAAATTGAAAAATTCACGTCACGACGTGATAAGTAAATTTTTTTTGAAAGCTTTGAGTTTGAAAACAATATCTTAAAAGGAATTGTGGTAAGAGAATATGATATCAATATTATCTTGTAAGTTACATTGTAAAAGTATTAAAGATGTACTCCCTCGTTTTTTTTAATTGATACATTTTCCTTCAATGGTTGTTTCTTTTTAATTGCTACATTTTTCTAATTTGGGATATTTGGCCCACCATAAAGTAATACTTTTATATTTGTTATTCTCTTTTTCCACCCAAAAATAAAGCTTTTTCTCATTTCTTTACATTTAATGGATCAAAAAATACAATCCAAAAAGCTTGAAAGTGACATTGCATATTGTTGTTCATACAACAATGTAGCAATAAAAAAACGGAGGGAGTATATACTTGTTAAGTCTTCTTAGTTAACTACAATTGTTACACAACTTTATCATATTTTATTTGAAACATTAAACAACAAAGTCATAGTGTATTGATGGTTAAGCTTTTACTTTTCATTTCAAAGATCATGTGTTCGATACCCTACACTTACACATTTTTTTTAAAGTGAGTACACATGAACATAAACATTTGCCTTAGAAATCTGAGGAGAGTGGCACGTGGCACATAAACTTTCTTTTGCACGCCTTTTAACATATTTGTATAGATTAGAACGAGACTTCCATAACATTTGAGATTGCCTTGCATCTACATAGCTAGTAGATATATTAGGACTTCATTATATGTTTGGACTCTTCATTACTAACCAAAAGCTGAAAGCTAAATGCACATGCATGATATTGAGAAATTATTGTTGTCTCATTATGAGAGGTCAAAATGGCTTCTCACAGGGGAATTATTGACATTTCGTGTAAAAAGACAAATGACTGACTCATGAAGCTAGTACGAAAGTTCATTAAAATTGATATAATACCAAAGTACTCGTACCAAAATTTACTTAAAATTTTATACCAACTTATACCAAAATTCAGTGAAATTGGTATCAATGCCAGTAACTCTTAATGACTTGATACCAGGACCGTCCCGAGCCTGGGCAGAGGGGCCCTTGCCCAGGGCCCAGGGAGAAAAGGCCCATATATATGGCTCATTTACAATTTGCTATTTTGAGGTAACATAAAACTGCACGCATGAAATCTATGGTGCAGATGCATTGGCTTTTTGGTAAACTATCATTCCACTGCATCTTTCTATCATGGGGTCGAATCCCTCTAGGCATCTATGACGTTTTTTAAAAAAAAAATCAGCTTTTTTTTACTTCTTTTCCTTTTTGGATTTTTTTTTGCTTTCATTGATTTTTAAATAGCTTCAACTTCCTAATTTTATCTTTTGGTTTTCTTTTGTTTTTAATAATTTTAAAATAGCTACATAATCTTAAGTGGGTTTTCTTTTCTTCTCATAGAAAGTAACTATGTCCCTTTTGCTATTTCATAATCCCTCGACTTTATATATACTTTTTAGGTTTACATTGTTCATTTTTACCCCACTTATATATAAGAACAAATGTTATTAGATTTATCTTAACGTATATTAATTTCAATATATTATATTTTAAATAAATTATACGGATCGATAAAGTAAGATAGTTAAATATATTAGATGTTAATAAAGTAGTGCATTTGTAAAAGGGAAGGTTATATTATTGCCTTTTCTTTTTTCACAATTCAAACCCGAAAAAATTTAAAAAGTAACCCAAAAGGACAAAGCACTTATCACACAATTTCGTAATCCAAACCATAATTCATTTGATAACTTCATGATGAGGATGACGTGATAAATTTAAGAAGCAATGATGACTTAGTTTAGGAAGACTTGTCATAAAGAGATAACCATCAATCCAATGGAATATATTATAAAAAATGTAAGTTAAAATGAATCAAGATTTCATGAGCTATTATTAAAAAGAACTAATATTTAGCAAAATTTTGACCATTAATATCTCTAAATCCATATAATATATGTAGAGAATAGTAGTTGAGATTGGAGACGACCCATATTTTTTAATTTGCCCAGGGCCTCAAAAATGTCAGGAACGGGCCTGCTTGATACCAATATTTAAGTAAACTTTAATATCAACTTTAACATTTAATACCAATTATACTTACTTTAGCACCTCCAGATATCAATGAGAAATCATTTTGACCTCTCACGATTCGATGCCTTGCTAAGCCCCGTTATATTAGAAAACCAGGACAAACTTCCTCAAAAACAAAAAAACCAAAAAAAATAAAACCAAAAAACAAAAAGAAAAAACCACAACAAACACGAGATACACTTGAGCAGCCCACGAGGCCCCAAGTCAATAATTTCCGACAGCGACTTATGATGAATAAGCAATAATAATAATAATATGTTTTAGAGTGTAGATGCGCATTATTAGGCAAGTTATATAGTTATATGGGAATAATATTCCAGACCTCAATAATTGAATCACGTCTATATACTATTGCACTTAATCTTTATTCTAAATCTCTATCCTAAAGTTTTTTAGGATCTCCTTGATGAAGCTGGCACAAATATTAGACTATTAGTGATGTTAATTGGTAAGATAAGCTACTTGAATTATGTTAATTGGTAAGATAAGCTCCTTGAATTATGTTAATAGACAATCTGAATAAGATTTTTGTCTTATTATTATTGTCTTGCCTATTTAAGTTATCATGATGGTTATCCTTTATCTGAATCACCCAAAGCCCACAAACCTCTCTAGTTTCTACTACTTATAACTGCCATTAAGTCTCCCTCCTACTCAACCCTCAGTGCTTTGGATTGCTGTAAGTTTCTCTATATTTTATAATATGCTCTCCTTCGTACCCTTAATTCGAACACGTGAAATTTGCAAGTAGTTTTCCTATGAGTATACTTTTGCCTGTATATTTTTCTTCTTGTACTTCATTTTTTTTTTTTTTTTCATTTCGGTTCTTATGATTAAATCTTGTTATAAATTTATATAGTTTGGTCAATATCAAATGTCGAAGAACAAATTTCATAATGTCTAGATTATATTACAATTTAAATGTTCGAATGATCCATACTATAATATTATAGTTGAAGTTTGTTATAGCCGACCAAAAGATCAGATCAGATCATATTATAAACTTGAACATGTAAAACTTACTTCAAACGGAAAGCGAAAGTTTCACTTTTCTCTGTCCATGTGTAGCTTATTTTCAAACAATTTTTTTTTTGGCAATCAAAATCAGTCTTCATAATAAAAAGATTTTAAGAAGATTGAATGCTAATTGACAAAAATAATTGAGACGAATAAGGTATATAATTCTTTGTATGGTACTGGTTAGCTATTGTAGTATCCAATAACGTTTGACATATAATAGTTAGATTAGCATTCGTAGTAGATTTTTTAAATTGTATAAGTGTTTGTTTGGCATATTTAGGGTGCGTTCTCTTCACCTTATGAATTGAGTTTCAGGTCCAATAAGTTCAGTTCAATTCAGATAAGTTTCAATCAGATCCAATTAGGGCAATAAGTTCCAATCAGGTCCAATAAGTTTCACTCTTATACAATAAATTCCAATAAGGTCAAATAATCAATGATCAATAAATCTAAATTAAAATTTAATTAAAGTACCACTATGATTATTATATAGTATTATATTTGTAATATTACCTAGTATTTAATTTTTTATATTACTATTAGCTGATTATGTTATTATTAATTTTTTTGGTCAAAGTACCACTATGATTATGTAGTATTATATTTCTATTATTATCTATTACTCAAATTACTATTAGCTGTTATGTTATTATTAATTAACATTATAATCATGGTAAAATAAGGTTAACAATGATAATCATCATAATTATAATATTTTGCAACTCGTCTTTAAATAACGAGAGATAACATGTTTTCGTTACTAACAACAATGAAGGATATAAATGTTATTAATTGATTTCCTACTAGTGCTTTGTGAAATCAATAACAATACTATTAGATATATTAGTGGTGAAAGTTGTGTATAAGCAAGCATATAAATAATACTTTTTTTGTTAAAATATTAATCATAAGAGATAATTAATAATGAATCCGTCCATCCCATAATACTCTTTACACTTTCTTTTTTTATCTGTCCCAAAATACTTTTTGCACTTCTATTTTGGGATATGACCTAGTAGTATTTTAATTATTCCACATTTTAACTATTGACCCACACTCTCTCTCCTCCCAATAAAGCAATACCAATCTTATTACCTACCAACTCTAATCATGGCCCACATTCTCTCTTCTTAAAATAAAATTATAATATTTTTACTAATTATTAACTCCTATCACATCTATTTTTGGATAAAATAACAATTAATAATCACACAATAACTTATCATCTAAAACTATGTGCTTTGATAAGTATCAAGAGTATTATGGGACGGAGAGAGTACTATTTATTTAAAGGATAAATTTTAATGATTATTATGTTATAAATTTTTTTTAGCAATAGTATTTATGATAGGGGTAATAGTTCTGTTATTACTCATCAATTGTTTTTGATAAATAAGGTCAAATAAGTACCAATCAGGTCCAATATGGTATTGTAAGTTTCAATCAAGTCCAATCAGGTCTAATAAGTTCCAATCAGGTCAACAAGTTTCAATCAGGTCCATTAAATTGCAATCAGGTTCAATCAGGTCCAACAAGTTGAATCAGGTCTATTCAGGTCTAATAAGTTTAGTTAAGTTTCGATAAGTTCAGTTCAGGGTTATTCAGGTGAAAAGAACGCACCCTTAGTTGATTAATTCTAGTAGGAGAAAAAGGTATATAACTCATCATAAAATTAAGTGATCCATCGATTTCCAATAATTGTAACGCTTACTAAAAATAGATGGTTCATACTATAACCTTGACACTTGCATTTTCACTTATTGCTTCTATCACATACTTCACTTTGGAAAAACATAATTATGTGTAAGTTTCTAAGGTTCGTCTCAACACATATATCTTGAAATATTAAATTTTATAATTTTGATTTATAGATAATTAAAGATATTATTGGTCAAAATTCTACTTTGGCGTGGTGAAAGTTACACTTTGTAGATGAAACAAAAAATAGAGGTAATATTAAAATTAGGGCTGGCAATGGGTCGGGTTGGGTCAAGATCAGGTTGGGTTGGCGGGTTGAGAACCCCTTGACCCAACCTGACCTATTAACTTAAACGAGTTGAAATTTACAACCCAACCCAACCCAACCTTATGATAAACGGGTCAACCTTCAGGTCGACCCGTTTAATTTTTTTTCGTGTTTTTTCTAGAAAAAAAAATAAAAACAACATAATTTATTTGCAAATAACAGTATGTAGCAAATTAAAATTAAGTCATTGCATAACCATATGATAATATTGTTCAAAATCAACATAACTTTTGTTCAAAATCAACACAAATGTTCAAAATTAACATCATTACAACTTCGTAAGCAATTGTTCAACCTTAAGTGTAATGACTAAGTCATAATAAGCAAGAGCAGTAGAGGACTCCAAATTTTTTAGGAGTTTTTTTAGCTTGTTTTTTCATAAATGGGTTAGGGGGGTCAAAATCAGGTTGGAATTTTCAACCTGACCCAACCCATTTAATTAAACGGGTTGGGTTAGGTCGACCCATTTAATTAAACGGGTTCAAATTTTTGACCCAACCCATTATTAATGGGTTGGGTTCGAGTCGGGTTGGCGGGTTGGGTAATATTTTGCCGGCTCTAATTAAAATATAGATGAAGTCGCTAGTGATTACACATGCGAGGTTAGATCGATGTATGTTAACAGTACATTTACGTCCTTCTTTTCTAAATAGGTTTGTCTTAATATAATTCTTGTATTATACCAGCATCTTTCCACTAAGTACAAGTATATCGATTTTATTGTTGCAGGCAAGTATATCTTCTTGTCTTCCTCTTCTTTTGCTCTCTAGCTTTATTAACTTGTGTTTTTGTGAAACTCAAAATCTGACTCTTTTTCCAATACCCGTCCTGTTTTCTCCAAAGTTTCTCCCCGAAAATCCCCTGTTATAAGTTATATCCGTTAAAAATACATTACTCATCCCATCTCTATGTGTGTGTAGCTAACATTTTGAGATACTTATAGGGCTAAAGAGTAAAAGTATGAAGATGGCACATGGAATAGTAGCAACAGTATGCCTTTGGTGCATTATCTTAGTAATGAGACCATCATCAGCACTAGAAGAAGTTAGCAGGCAGGAAGAACTTCATTTGGGTGCTTACGCTACTGAAACATACGACCTGAGCGGCGGTACAAAAGGCTACTCTCAATTCTTGACAAATTTACGCAAAAAATTGGAAGCAACAAAGGCTTGCAACATGCCAGTGACGCGAGCAAACTTACCAGCAGGCGCGGAATATGTTTTAGTGGATCTCAAAGTTACCCCAGTACAATATGTCACCTTAGCTATAAGAGTTAATAATGTGTATCTGGTGGCTTATCGTGTTGGCGGCAAAACTCAAGGCACATTCCTTAATGAGCCAGATGTTACATTTGCCAGGTCTAAGCTTTTTGATAAGAATGATAATCAACCAACACTTCGATATGACAGCAACTACGCTAATATAGAGGCGGTGGGTGGCTCCAGGAAGGACCTTCTCTTGGGGCTTCAGGAATTACGGAAGAGAATTGTAGCCTTCTTTGACCCAAATAAACCAGTGTCAGCCGCGGAGGAGGCTCAATTCATTCTTACAAGCATTCAAATGGTATCTGAGGCTGCGCGATTCAAGTATATTGAGAATCTGGTCGTCAAGAGTGGATTAAGTACAAGTTTTAAACCAGATAGTAAAATGATAGATCTTCAGACCAACTGGGGAAAGATTTCGAAAGCTGTCCATCAATCGAACGGGCAAGTGCCTAATCAATGTGTTACTATTAGCCCACCCATTGTGATCGCGGGCAAGACGTGGAATTTGGTAAGCGACATAAAAATAGATGTGATCCTGCTCATGTACAACAGCAATAACGCAAATAATCAGTTGTTCTCTAAAAGCGTTGCGAGCTATATCAACAAAGCTGCTGATATTGCAGGTGGTGTTGGAGACCCTGAACTAGCAATTTTAGAAGATTCATTAATGTGATCCATCAATCATCAAATAATGCATATAGTTGCATTGTATAATAATGTGTCTAGTCATTGCTCCATCTTAGACATGTACGTATGCGTGTCTCCAGAATTATGAAATAAGTGCGAAATAAGATAAATACTTGTATTTCCAGCAATAGGGCATCCTATAGTTGGTATGTGCCTCTTCTGTTGTTTCAATAAAGGACACTTGATTTCCAATGAAATAAAATAATTTGGGTTTTTCTACGTACTTACACGATGTACCTCTAAACTTTCTAAACGTTACGCCAAAATATCGATGTGGCGACCACCACTTCTACAAAATGTCGTAGTGAAAATCTAGCAAGAGATGCACTAGCTTTTAGATAATTGTGCGCATAATCAATTGTTCCCGTACGCTAACTGATATGGATGCAAAGGCATTGGTTAACCATGAGCCTATTGACTTGACCATGGAGACTTTAGGGTTCCAAATCAAGAACAAGAACCAAGTCTTGGCTTGTGTGCTAACATGGAAGCTAGAGGATGGCGTGGAAGAGGAATCCTAATCTATTTAGGATTACTCATGGCGTGGGGAAATTAAAGGAAGTAAAGAGGAGTCCTAGTCCTGTTAGGATTACTCCTTGCTTGCTACATAGAATCCTAGTTCTATTAGGATTGCTATGTTTATCTTTATTGTTTTATGTTTAAAGTAGTTAAAAAGATATAGTTGTTAAAAGATAAACATGTGACTTGTACATGTTATTTTAGGAGTCTAATTAGGAGTCCAAAGTAAAGTAGGAGTAGGATAAGTTTATGTTTTCCTAGTTGAATTAGCCTAGGTTGTACCCTATATAAGGGGGACGAATTCTTCAATAAACTTAGACAGATTTTTAGTGTATTTTCTTTCTTCTTTAATTGTGTGCTTGTATGCTTGCAATTGAAAACCATTAATAACTTTTCAGGATTGATTAGTTCTTAGTGTTAAACAACTTAATTTCAGGAGTGATTTTAAGGGTGTTTAAGAGTCTTTAATCAAGGTTCAGGAGTGTTCTTGATTAAATTCATATCTTGGTTCGAGTTTCTAAGTGTTTGTTCGAAATCTTGGAAGTAATAACTTGATTATTAGACTTCATAGCTCAATAATCATATCAAGTGGTATCAAGAGCAAAGGTTACACATCCATTGAAGGGTCCGAAATTTTTTTCCTAGTAGGGGGAGTATTAGATCTTCAAGAAAGTCTTAAAGATCCAATCTTTTTTCCAAGATTCTTGATTTTTCATAAAGTTTCATCAAAGTACTACAATATTATTCGTGATTGGTGAAAGAAAAGGATCCAAGATCCATAAAAACATCAAAGAAGTTGTAGGAGGTACTTGGAGATACCTTAACTATGTCCGAACTAGTGGAGCTAGCTAAGGCTATGAAGGAGATCAATGCACGCCTAGAAGCATTGACAGTAAGCAATAACAAGAAGGATGCACGCATAGATGCTATGGCAGACATCATCAACAAGAGACTCAACCCCAATAGTGTGGCATACATAGGCGCACACTCAGAGAATGAAGGGGATGATGAAGTTGAGTCACGCCCACCAAAGAACACATATCCAGATGATAAAGGATTAAAACTTGAGGATTACACTGGTGAAGGCAAACCTGAGGATTTGTTAGAATGGATTCGACAACTAGAGAAGATAAGTGAGTATAGGGGCTTTGATGATCGAAAAACATTCAAAGTTACTGCCATAAGACTCACAAAATATGCTGGGATTTGGCTTGAAGGCTTGCATGCACAAAGAGCCAAGAAAAACAAACCTAAGCTATGTAGTTGGGAGAAGCTCAAAGATAAGTTTTTGCCAGATGATTATGAACAAAGGCAATTCATAAAGCTTACATCAATGAGCCAAGGAAGCCAAAGTGTACATGAATACACTATGGAGTTTGAAAAACTAGCTCTCATATGTGATATAGTGGAGAAAGATAAGTACAAAACAGCAAGATACATTAAAGGGTTGAATAGAAGCATAGCTAAGAGAGTTGAAGTTTCATCATACCATACTTTTGAGGATGTAACCAAGCTAGCTATGAAGTTTGAAGAACATGACAAGGAAGAACGACCTAAAGGAGCATACACACCTAGGTATGATCATAACTCAATAGGTAAAGCTACTACTTCCTACACTAAATGGTCCAAAAACCCTAAGCCTAGTTTTCCACCTAAGGAAGACACTAACATGGAGAAAACTAAGGTGGCCATACCTAAGGAGAAATTTGAAGAATTGAGAAAGTGTTTTAAGTGTCAAGGGAGAGGACACATAGCAAGTAATTGTCCTACAAAGAAAGCTCTTACAATGAGGCAATACTTAGACTTGCAAAAAGAAGAAGAGAGGTATGAATTCATCCCTGAAGAAGAGCAAAGCATGGGGGAAGATGATGAGGAAGAGGATGCTTTTGCAGAAGATGATTCAAGGCTTCTTGGAGTCATTAGACGCACCTTACATGTGGATCACACACCTAATATGGCTCAAAGGGAGAATCTTTTCCATACTAGATGCAAAGTAGGTGAGTATACTTGTAATGTCATAATAGATAGTGGTTCTTGCACTAATGTTATTGCAGATCAAGTGGTGTCTAAACTCAATCTAATCACAAGGGCACACCCTAAACCCTACAAATTGAGTTGGTTAGATGATAGCACTGGAATGAGAGTGAAGAAACAAGCTCTTATTTCATTCTCAATTGGAAGTTATAAGGATGATCTATGGTGTGATGTTTTACCTATGAGTGCATGCCATCTTCTACTTGGAAGACCATGGCAATTTGATAGGAAGGTTATTCATGAAGGGGACACCAATGTCTATTCTGTATTGGTTGGCTCCAAAAGGGTTAGACTACATCCTCTAAACCCTACTCAAGTGGCGCCTAAGCAACCACCTAAAGCACCAAGTTTGTTTCTAAATGCTAAGGAGTTTGAACATGAAATAGAAAACGGAGGTTGTGCTTATGCTTTGGTTGTGAAGCAAGTGAATACAAGTATCAAGGTCCATAACAATGATCAACTAGAAACTTTGATGCATGAATCCAAAGATGTTTTTCCGGAGGAGTTACCACAAGGACTTCCTATTGATTTTGTTGCATTGCCTAAACATGAGATACACATGGATGCAAAGAAGAGATTGGAAGCATTCAATAAACTTGTGAGCAAGTTAAAGCAAGGATTGAAAAGATGAACATCCAATACAAGACAAGGGCAAATAAGGGGCGCAACAACCTAAGTTCAAGTTGGTGATCTTGTTTGGATACACTTAAGCAAAGAAAGGTTTCCTAGCAAAGGAAAAAAAGCTTATGCTCGAGCTGATGGACCATTTGAGGTTGTTGGAGTCATTGGAGATAGTGCTTACAAGATTGATTTACCGATGAATATGGAAGTGTAAGTGCTACTTTCAATGTGGGTGATCTATCTCCTTACTATGATGATGAGATTTGAGGGCAATTCTTTTGTGGAGGGGGAAATGATAGGATGCAAAGGCATTGGTTAACCATGAGCCTATTGACTTGACCATGGAGACTTTAGGGTTCAAAATAAGAACAAGAACCAAGTCTTGGCTTGTGTGCTAACATGGAAGCTAGAGGATGGCGTGGAAGAGGAATCCTAATCTATTTAGGATTACTCATGGCGTGGGGAAAGGAAGTAAAGAGGAGTCCTAGTCCTGTTAGGATTACTCCTTGCTTACTACATAGAATCCTAGTTCTATTAGGATTGCTATGTTTATCTTTATTGTTTTATGTTTAAAGTAGTTAAAAAGATATAGTTGTTAAAAGATAAACATGTGACTTGTACATGTTATCTTTAGGAGTCTAATTAGGAGTCCAAAGTAAAGTAGGAGTAGGATAAGTTTATGTTTTCCTAGTTGAATTAGCCTAGGTTGTACCCTATATGGGGACGAATTCTTCAATAAACTTAGACAGATTTTTGAGTATTTTCTTTCTTCTTTATAGTGTGCTTGTATGCTTGCAATTGAAAACCATTAATAATTTTCAGGAGTGATTAGTTCTTAGTGTCAAACAACTTTAATTTCAGGAGTGATTTAAGGGTGTTTAAGAGTCTTTAATCAAGGTTCAGGAGTGTTCTTGATTAAATTCATATCTTGGTTCGAGTTTCTAAGTGTTTGTTCGAAATCTTGGAAGTAATAAATTGATTATTAGACTTCATAGCTCAATAATCATATCACTAACAATCTCATAGCGGTAGTGCATTTTAATATTGATTATGCACTAAGTTTAGCTGCGGCATCTCCTTTGTTGGAAGAATGGATTCTACAAAGTTAAGACTTCTACTATGCGGAGGAAGACATGTTTCCGCGTGTGAAATCTACGCCGGAACATTTGCCGAGGATAAACAGGATTCTAAGCAAAGTACTCATGACATAACCGATTCCGCCCCTCATCACCATCCCTTTCCACTACAATCTTGGTGCTCTTGGAACTTGAGTTATCATTGCATACACTTCAGCTGGATTGCCCAGCACAAACATTTCCATCATTTGATCTATCAATCGATTTGTGTGTCTGCGCCTCTCGGTAAGACACATGTACTTATTATTGTTACGGGTTATTTGAATTTGTGTGTAAGATTTGGATCATTATAATTGGAAAGACTAGAAGCATCATATATAATATTAAAGCAAGAAAAAAATTAGCATACGTGGCAGCCTCATAGAAACTATGCTCTCACAATTTACCCCACATTCATAGAGCAATGAAATAGATGACACGTGTCACATCCCATTAAAATGATTTTGTTTGATTATGATATTATTAGTTTCCAAAATTTTAAAAATCATTTATTGAATGCTTTAGGAAAACCTGCAATGCAATTCCCTTAAGTTGAAGATATATCTGTGATTTTGGGCTGTAAAAGAAAGATTCCTCACTAGAAGGAAATCTCCACTTAAGCAAATCTTCCAAGGTTTTTCCTTTCCTGTCAAATATTCCTTCAGCTACTCTTTTTGATGTTGAAAAATATTTGCAGGATGTTTTAATGATACTGAAATTGTTTAAGGAAATTTGTTCAACAATTGAATATTGTATTACAAATCCGTGCAAGAATATATACACATTCCTTCCTCTGTTTACTCTTTTACCTTTTTCACAATGTTCATATATGACATAATCATCCTGTTATATATCATACTTTATGAAAGAAGTAGAAAAAACTCATGGGTGTGGGTTGAATGAAAATTGCAATTGTGAAGTAGTATATGATATCATGATAATATGTTAGCCAACTAATTAATTTTCTTTTTTCGTAATTCACTTTTGGTAATGAATATAATGAGATGCTAGCCCGTTCAGGAGGAAATGCAAATGCAATAATAATAGTCATGCAAATTTATTTTATTACAAATAAGAAATATAAAGATGTTTTGTTCAAAAAAAATATGTCACACCATGACTATGATCAGAGGTTACATATAACAAAAACAATAAAAACAATAACAACTCAATCTTTAGTCCCAAAGTGGTCTAAGATTGGCTAATGTGAATCATCATAACAAATCATATCCACGACCAATACATACTAATATTTTTAAAAAAAAAAAACAGAGTTAGGGCCTGTTCTCCCCAGCTTATTTTCAGTTCCATTCAGTTCAGTTCAGTTCAATTTAGTTCAGTTCAGCTCAGCTCTAGACAATACTTTTACTCTCACATATCACTATTCATTTCAGTTCAATTCAATTCAGTTAAATTCAATTCAATTCAATTCAGTTCAGTTCAATTCAATTCAGTTCAGTTCAATTCAGTTCAGTTCAGTTCAGTTGTTTTATGTCGAAGAGAACGGGCCTTTAGAGCCTGTTCTCTTTAGCATAACAACTGAACTGAATTGAACTGAACTGAATTAAATTACAAGTGCTGTAAAAGAAGAAAATCCCATTCTAGTTGAAGAATCGGAGATATTAGAGGGTTTCAAGGAGTTAATTGCTGATGAGTTACCGAAGGAATTACCACCCATGCATGACATACAACACCACATTGATTTGATTCCTGGTTGTAGCCTACCAAAGAAAATGAGATTTTGAGAGAGCAGATTGAGGATTTGTTGCAGAAAGGGTTCATTCTGGAGAGTATGAGTCCATGTGCAGTTCCTGCCTTTTGGTCCCCAAGAAAGGAAATCGGTGGCGGATGTGTGTTGACAGTAGGGCGATCAATAAGATAACTATCAAGTATCGCTTCCCTATCCCTCGATTGGAAGAAATGCTTGATGAATTGTCAGGATCTCGAGTGTTTTCGAAGATAGATCTGGGAAGTGGGTATCATCAGATTCGTATTCGACCTGGAGATGAGTGGAAGACAACTTTCAAGAGTAAGGAGGGATTGTATGAGTGGTTGGTAATGCCATTTGGTTTGTCGAACGCGCCTAGTACTTTCATGCGCTTGATGAACCAAGTCCTTCGTCCTTTTCTGTTCTTTTGTAGTTTTTATTTTGATGATATTCTGATTTACACAAGGACAAGGATCACCTGGAGCATGTGGCTCAGGTGCTGCAAGTTTTGCAAGAGAATAAATTGTACATTAATCTGAAGAAGTGCACATTTTGTACCAGCAAATTACTCTTCTTAGGTTTTGTTGTTGGTGCCGAGGGAATTCAGGTGGATGAGGAAAGGTGAGCGCATCCGGGATCGCTACACCTACATTAGTGACTGAAGTTCGTAGCTTTCATGGCTAGCAACTTTTTATAGGAGATTTATCCGGGATTTCAGTACCATAACCGCACCGATAACAGAATGTTTAAAGAAAGGGAATTTCCAGTGGGGATATGCGCAGGAAAGGAGTTTTTCTTTGATTAAGGCAAAACTTTGTAGTTCCCCGGTTCTAGCACTTCCTGAATTTGACAAGGTGTTTCAAGTTGAATGTGATGCCATGGGTGGTATTGGAGCAGTTCTGTCTCAAGAGAAGAGGCTTGTGGCCTATTTCAGTGAAAAATTGAGTGATGCTAGGCAAAAATGGAGTACTTATGATCAGGAGTTCTATGCGGTATTTCGGGCTCTACGTTAGTGGGAGCATTATCTGATGCAGAGGGAGTTTATTCTTTTCACTAATCATCAGGCCCTAAAGTTCCTTCACAGCCAGAAGGTGATCAATAAAATGCATGCTCAGTGGGTGAGTTTTCTGCAAAAATTCCCTTTCATTATACAGCATAAATCTGGTGTGCATAACAAGGTGTCAGATGCCTTGAGTAGGAGAGCTTCCTTACTCATCACGTTAGCTCAGGAGATCGTGGGCTTTGAATGCTTGAAGGAGTTGTATGAGTATGATGCTGAGTTTAAGGAGTTATGGGCCAAGTGAAGCAAAGGGCAGCCTAGTGCAGACTTCCACATTCGAGAGGGCTACCTTTTTAGATGTGATCAGTTATGCATTCCTTGTTCGTCCTTACGAGAGAAGTTGATCAGGGATCTTCATGGGGGTGGCCTTGGGGGACATTTGGGACGAGACAAGACTATTGCAGGTTTAGAAGAGAGGTTTTATTGGCCTCACTTGAGAAGGGATGATGGCACCTTAGTTCGTCACTGTTATATGTGTCAAGTCTCCAAAGGTCTGTCTCAAAATACGGGTCTTTATATGCCTTTGCCTGTTCCTGATGACATTTGGCAAGATCTGGCCATGGATTTTGTGTTGGGATTGCCTCGTACTCAACAAGGAGTGGATTCAGTTTTTGTCTTGATCGATTTTCGAAGATGTCCCATTTCATTGCATGGAAAAAGACGGCTGATGCTTCGAATGTGGCTAAGCTTTTCTTTTGGGAGGTGGTCAGACTTCATGGTGTTCCTACCTCTATCACTTCGGATAGGGAAACCAAATTTCTTAGCCATTTGGATAACTCTGTGGAGAATGTTTGGGACGACGCTGAACAGGAGTTCAACAGTTCATCCACAAATAGATGGTCAAACTGAAGTCACTAACAGAACGTTGGGGAATATGATTCGCAGTGTCTGTGGGGATAAACCAAAATAGTGGGATTTGGCTCTACCTTAGGTGGACTTTGCTTACAATAGTGCTGTGCATTCGACCATAGGGAGATCACCATTTTCTGTGGTCTACACTTCTATTCCTAGGCATGTGGTTGATTTGATTAGGCTTCCTAAGAGTCCGGGAGTTAGTGTGGCAGCTGGGCATATGGCAGAAGAGATTATCGCTGTTAAGGAGACTGTGAAGGATAAGTTATATGTTGTCGGGCAAAAGAATAAAGCTGCTGCTGATAAACACAGGAGAGTAAAGGTTTCCAGTGTGGGTAATGATGTGATGGTGTTTTTGCGTAAGGAGAGGTTCCCTGTTAGTACCTACAATAAACTGAAGCCACGCAAGTATGGGCCGTTCAAGGTGACTCGCAAGATTAATGACATATGTGGTAGCTTTCGGATGATATGAACATTTCAACACGTTCAATGTTGCTGATATTTATGAGTACCATGCAGATGAGACTCTTTATGGTCATACGAACTCGGGGTCGAGTTCTTTGGAGCTGGAGAAGACTGACGTAGGAACGTTAGCGAATAAGTTCGATAATGAAGTTCGACAAAAAAGCCTGAAATGATTTCTACTAATCAGGCAGACGGAGTCCGATTGCTTATTGTGATACCTTTTTAGAAGCGGAATGGGCCACGAATCAAACTCACTGCTATGCTGTGAGCTATAGGCTTTTTAAGCCATCCGAGTTCGTTTAAGGCCCGAAATTAGCATTTTGATTATTTCTGGATTTTATTATTTCCTTAATTTCGTATTAGGGTTTTGTGTTAAGTATTTAAACAATATTAGGTCATTATTGGGAGGCAGTTTTTGACTTTTAATAATATCACAGAAATCCTACTCTTTTCTGGTGGATTCCGGATTTTCTACAGATTTATCGCTTGTAAATCTGTTCATTCTTGATCGAGATTAGCGCTTGCTATCCTCCATATTTTTCGACTGCGTCAGTAAGTGTGAGACAGCTTTGAGTGAAGCAATAGGAAGGAAAAGAGAAAGGAACTTCGAGTGAAGTTTGAGAGGAACAACAGTTAGAGGGAATTGTTGTTGGGAACTTGAATTTAGGAACTCAGGTTGTGGCTCGAGAGAATTCATAGGTTTGTAACAGAGTTGTTGGCCTATTATAGTGGAAAGTTTGAGTTAAAATCCCTTGTGTTTGAGGTTGTTTATTCCTAATTGAGTCTAGGAAGTTTTTCCTCGCTAAAATCTCTTATTGTGTTCCCATTGTGTGTTCCCTAGCTAGCTTTTAATTCCGCAAAAAATTACTCTTATTCTCTCACTATAATTTATCCCCCCCCTCTTACATTGCTCATATTATACAACACTATTCTATACTCGAGATAGCCTTTCCTCATTCGTGGTTAGTATTTCTTGCTTTCTGCTCAAGTAATTTTGGTATACATTTTAGGCTTTGGTTTGAAATTTGAGTTTAATACCCTTTTGGTTTTAAGTCCAGAGAAAGCGTCATAATGCAACATCATCTTCGTCGTCCTCTTTAACTACGCATCCAGATGAGATGAAGTAATATTTATTAGGAGAGTGGAAATTAATTAGAAATTGTTATGCTATTGTCTTAACTATGTTAGGTTATGATTCAAAGTGATTTGCTTTGTTATTTTCTTGGTGTTGTGAATGTAATAATGGTGCTTTATAGTTGTACTACATGTCAAATTATATTACAGTGATGGAATTGGTTGGTTGGTGTATAGTGATGGAATTGGTTGGTTGGTGTAGGTGTTACCAATTTTATGAAGGGAATTTGTGTTAACTATGTATGATTAGTTTCATGGATTGGATTGATGAATGTGTGTCATGTTGTATGTATTTCATTATGAAAATTCTCTTGTTGTTGATTTTCTATTAATGCCAATATTTTACTAATCATCTTTGTTTGTCTTTATTGTTTATTTGCGTTAATATTGTAGAGAATTCATTATGAACACAGAGATAAATCTGGATATGGGTCTTCAATCCCTCGAACAACTCCTCAACATACTATCTCCTTCTCCTCCCCCACCTCTTACCAATGTGCAACCTCTTCACCCTCGCCCACCCCTTCATCCATCTCACTCTAAATTTAAGAAACAAACTACCCAAAAAACAATCTCTTGAAACTGAAGGAGAACCAAGTGAAATATTGTCTACTAGTACTCGAAAAGAAAAAAAAACTCACATCACATGATAGGATCATTTTGAGAGGAATGATGTTAAGGGTGAAAAGAAAGCAAAGTGGTTACATTGTGATAAGTTAATGTCTGCCAATGGAGCCAATGGGACTTCTCATCTCAAAGACCATATGATCAAAAGGTGTATTAGAAAGCATCAAAAGGTTGACATACACCAAAAGTTTTTGAGTGCTAGTAAGAGAGCTGATGGGACAACAAGTGTGGAGATACCAATTTTAGTCGGGAGAAATCGAGGAAGGAGCTAGCAAATATGGTGATTGTGCATGAGTATCCATTAGCTATGGTTGACCATATTGGTTTTAGGAGATTTGTGAATAGCTTGAAATCCTAGCTTTGAGATCATTTCTAGAAACACCTTAAGATCTGATATTATGAAAATGTTTTCAAGTGAGAAAGTGGGTCTGAAGAAGGTTTTGGAAAATAATGAGTCAAGAATTGCACTCACTAGCGACATATGGACTGTTTCAAATCAAAAGAGAGGCTATAAGGCTGTTACCGCTCATTACATTGACCAATTTTGGGTGTTGCACAACAAAATGTTAATGTATAATAACTCTATTTTTTTTATATGGAGTGCAAGTTTGACCATGCACTATAACTATGTTCAGTATATATATTGCTTTATCTTCATAGTGAATCAGTGTTAGGATTGCGTTTCGTAGGATTGAAAGTTTAGCATAAAAGCTGAATAATTAACAAATTGAGGTATTAAATCAATGGATTGAAAGTTTAGCATAAATGCTTTACTCTCATATGCTCCTTGCTGCTCCTACTGTCATATGCTCCCTGCTGCAACCTGCTACTGTCATATGCTCCCTGTTGCTGCTACGCGTCCCCCCTTCCCCCTACGCCTTGATTTATTTTGGTATTTTTGCTTCTCCTTATGTGAATTACGTTTATATATTCTTGTTTTCTATAATGTAATGTAGGTTTGCTTACGTGCCTCACTCACATACAAAAGATACATTTGCACAAGTTTTATTAAACACATTGAATGTGTATACATTGCGGAAAATATTTCTTGTGTTATTGATAGTTGTAGTGGCAAACGTTACCATGTTGGATGTTTTAAAACCAAGATTTGGTGAAGAATCTCTTATCTTAAAGGGTAGATTCTTGCATATGAGGTGTAGTGTGCATATCTTAAATTTGATTGTGCGAGATGGGTTGGATGTGATTGGTGGTGGGATTGAGCGAGTACGTGATTCTGTCTCTTTTTGGGTAGCTACTCCAAAAAGAATTGAGATATTTGAAAATAAAGTCAAATCTGTGAAAGGTGAAGAAGCTAAAAAGCTACCACTTGATTATAAAACAAGGTGGAATTCTAACTTTTTAACGCTTCAAAGTGTTTTACCTTATAAAGATGTGTGTGCTATTATTAAGCGGCAAAGCCCTCTTTAAAATTCACACTTGCTATCCAAAAGATTGGGAGTTGGCTTCATTAGTTTGTGAAAAATAGAAAAAATTTCACAAATTGATCGAGTTATTTTCCGGTAGGAGATTTCCAACTTCCAACTTATATTTCTGTCAAGTTTGTGAAATTAAACTTGCTTTGACTTCTTGGTTAGAAAGTGATACCGAAATCAGTACAATAAGTATTGGTCGATTTATTACTGAAGTTTTGGCCATAGCTGCCATCTTAGATCCAAGGAACAAATTGCAATGTGTTGAATTCTATTTCAATGAGATTTATGGTAGTATGGCTGATTTTGAGATTGAAAAGGTGAAAAACACTTTGTATGACCTTTTGTATGAGTATCAAGATAGAGGTTTATAAACGAGGGGTATTCTTTCACTACTCAAGGTAGTATGTTCGGGAACCGCTCTACATCATCTTTTGATAGTTTTGGAGGTGATGATCGTGAGGAGACTCGTGATAAGTAGTGTAGTATAAAAAACAAAAAGGAGGAAGGTGAATGTGAAGTCCGAGTTGGACCATTATTTAGAGGAGGATGCCTTGCCGGAGAATGGTAATTTTGATATTTTAAAATATTAGAATATTGAGCTCAAGTATCCGACATTGCAAGGGATTGCCAAGGATATCCTGGTTGTTCCGACTTCGAGTGTTGCATCGGAAAGTGCTTTTAGCATGGGTGGTAGAGTTGTGAGTCCTCACCGTTCTAGGCTTGCTTCAAGTACGGTGGAAGCGCTAATGTGCATGCAAAATTGAATTTCAGGGGATTATTCAGGTAAAAGTATTGTTTATATATTTTCATTCCGTTTAGAAACTTATTTGATTATGATTGATCGAGAACTTGTTTCATTACTTTGATTGAGAACTTGTTTCATTACTTTGATTGTAGGGGCTTATGTTGATAATAGTGAAGCTTGTGCTACAATCTTAGAAGATCGTGATACGGTGGATGTCGAGACTAATGTGGGGAATAATTTTGGGGGTGAAGTTGTTGAGTTAGATTCGGTAATATTTTTTACAATTTAACTTTGTTTATTACAAATTTTATGATTATACTTTGATCTTTTTTTTTTTCAAACATTCTTGATAGGGAGACGAAGATGAGATGGATTTGATGTGACTTTGGTGACACCAAGAAGACTTCCTATTGCCTATTTCTTGTGGTTGTTGTCTTCGTGTTGTTGTTGTTGTTTACGAGTTCTGCAGTGCTTTTGATGTCGTGCTGCTTTACTCCTGTCGTGTATGGTGTTGTGTTGCTGTTGTTGTGTTATGTTGTGCTGCTGCTGTCGTGTAGTGCTACTGCTGGCTGCTATGCTGCTGTCATGTTGTGCTACTGCTGCCATATTCAAATTCCTGCCAACATATTACAAAACACTTCTTGTTTAAGTATATCAACGATTGAACGTTTAATTTTTATTGTTCAAACTCATATTGTTGAAGTATTGTTGTCCAGACTTTATTGTTGAAAGACGACTTCCTGAAACTTATATGTTACGACCATATAAAAAAACGCGGTCGTGGTCGCGGTCGCAGTAACGGTCGCGTTTTCGCGGGAACTTCCCATAACGGCCAAATAGAACGTTTTGCGATCATCGCGACGTGAAGTTTTTGGGAAAATTCACATAAGTGGCAATTTAATTTTGTTTCATTTTTTTTCTTTAAATTGTGTCCAATAGTATTATAAATGCATAGCTTGGGATATTTATAAATATATTTTAAATTTATTTATTTATATAGTTTGAAGTTCAAAGGTTTAATACCGACAAAAAGTAAAAAGAAAAAATAAACCAATGGTTTACACTTTACTGCATATACTTGTTCACTATTTGAGAGAGAAAAGAATAGAAAGGTGTACTACTCATAATTGTACAGTGGTACATCTGCACTGCTACTTTTTAAATATAAAAAAAGTGCAATTGTACTGCCACTTTTTAAATAAAGCGTTGCTTCGATTTTTGGTTCACGTGGTACCATGTAAAAAGTCAGCAAGTTTTAGATGAGAGAGAAGTCCCACTTCACATCTCCGATTGTCGTCGTCAGAGAAGACAACCGCCAGAAGATTCAACGTCATTCGGCTCGCCTCCATCCCACAAGTAAAAGCCCCATCAATTAATTTCTTTTTGTGATGAATCTTGTCGTCAATTTCTAGATCGAGAGTTTCTCACTCTTTCGCTTCTTCTTCTTCCTTAACCTTTTTCAAAAATAACGGGCATTCTTATATAAAACCCGTTACAAAACCGCGTTCCACCGTTACGGAACGGTATCGCAGCGAGTATGGTGTGAATTCCAACTCCCCACGTTATAACGGCGTTTCTCGGAACGGTAGGTCTGAAATCCGTTACAAAACGGTCGTTCTATAACAGAACGGACGAGTTTTTTGATCCCTGGGTGTGACATCACCTTTTCCTTATGTTAAAAACATCGGCGTATTTATTTATGATTTTGGAAAGTGTAGGTGGAAATCGGGTACATTGCTTTTTAATATTTACAATCTAAATTTGATATTTAGATTTTTCACCCGTTAATCACCCGACCCACCCGAATCACCCAATTGTTATAGATGGATGGATTTCGGGTGATGAGTAAAGCGAGTGACGGATGAATGGATGAGAGTCCATCTAAGCGGGTGATGGATGTCCCACCCATTGCCATCCCTATTCTCAAGCAATAGACATTCCATGCTTACAACAAGCTTTTTCGTGGAGAGGCAACCATAACAATGAGATCATTTACGAACGTTTAGATAAGGCCATCTGTCATAAAAGTTTCTTCAACTGCTTTGATAATACTATAATAGCACTATTTTCTATGATATCTTTATGCACTCATCATTTTGTTTATAGTCAGAGAATCTATACAATCAAAGGTTCGAGATAAATTTTGTTGGGTACATCTCGAAGATGAATCAAATGGCCCTAACCAAAATTTAACCTTTTTATTAGTTTAGTGATTTTAGATGATGGAACATTTTGACATTTAACCTTCAGGTATTCAACCACAATGAGCTCCAAAACACCCAGGCGCACAGAGCTCACAATTCCAGAACGATATAGGAAAAGAAAAGAAGTGTGGGGAGAAAACAACTAATCCTGCCTTATTATTTGAAGTCCGGGTAAGAGATGTACAGACTCACATCCCACTATACAGCTACACTGGGTTATTCACATCCTTGAGTGAGGGCGGCTCAAGCTAGCTTCAATAGATCCATGTGGTTCATCAATAGGAAGAAACACATCATCTGCAAACTGCAAAGTCAGCAGATTTCATCTGTCAATTTCCAGCATATTACACTTACATCCTTCAAAGGAATTTCTATATGTTCTTCAAGCAGAGTTTTACCTTGACTAGGTTCGGATTCTGCAAACTCGATAAATTAACAGGAAGGAAATGCAGATTCGGCATGTTCAAACTGATAGATGATATAACATGGAATCTGCAGAACTCAACAAGAATCAGAGGAGTTAGACCAAACCTAGGAGTTCAAACTGTGCACTTCAAATCGAGGTAAGAGATTAATAACCTGTTGAGAACAGCTTTTGCCATTTGATAAAGAGTGCTCTGCACCGATGGGCTATAAACACCTTTATCAGGAGGACCAAAGAAAGTATCGACTAACACTTTTCTTACATCCGAGTATCTTTCAGAAAAGTACATTGATTCTGATGGAATGTTATGAGCATATTCGAAAGAGTACCTGTAAAAGATAGAGATCATAATAAGTATAGTTTGTTCATTATATATTAATGGCAATCCATAAACCCAGAATATTCTTTTGTATAAAGCTCAGATCTGCTGGATAATAAATCAGCTACGTATCTCTGCTTCATCAGCAGAAACTTCTCATGAAAAGAAAGTAAAGGAAGGCCAACTGATTACGTGTTCAAGGCTTTAACAATCCAACTATAAACTTAAAAGAGCAGCATTCCGTACCAGATCATATAACCTAATGCTTCAGGGTGAGTCTCCCACCTAGTGCGGGGGTAATTGGGCTGTGTACATGGAATTACCCATACAACTGCATAGAGACTCTTCTTTCATTTACCTTGAATCACAAAGGCTCACTCTATTAGACCCTGGGGCGGACCTATGAAGGGTCTTGGGTGGCACATCAAAACAAACAAAATAATCCATTTTCTCCTTTGCGCTAAACATACTGAAAAATCGTTAAAGAAAACATGTCCGCATCTTTGTTTCACAAAGTGAAGTCCTCTGCAGTGATTAGTCAATAATCATGAACACATATTGTGGCGCGCGGTTCAATTCCTCTTGAGTCAACTTAAGCCTTTGCTTATATCTTTCTTATTTTGTTTTTTCTCTCATTTAAACAATAATGCTTTTTGATCATTTGAAGCCTTATCCTTTTTTATTTTTCTTTCTCTTTGACATCCATTGTCTTAATTATCTAAAGCCCGACAATTTTTCTATTACACATTTTTAAAAATTGATTGATTTAACTATTCACATTTTATATACTTCCTCCATTCTGAAATAAGTAAAACGATTCTCTTTTATGTGAGAGCTTTCTGAGAGAAGTGTTTCATTTGTTTCGAAACAGAGAAAGTATTAAGTTTGACCAAGTTAAAAGTGTCATTAGGTAAGATGTTGAACTTGTTGATCTCTATGTATATTTTCTAAGTATCAACTTCTTATACTTTTTAGTAATAGATTAGAATTCAGAAATTAATACTCCAACGTGTGCATTTGAGAATATAAAGTCAAAGTGCTAGATATGTTTAAAAGATGAATGAAGTATTAACATATAATGAAATTGAAGTATTTATAATAGTTGACACGATCGGTGTAAAGTTTTAGCTTTGTCATCCTAAAATCTAGCTTCTCATTGTCATGAAATTATTTTTCATTTTCTTTATTATTCTCATTATGTTTAGCTTCGGTTACCCCCCCCCCCCCCCCCCCCCCAAATCAAAAAAAAAAAACTGGATCCGCTTCTAATTAGACCATTGATCAAAAAGGTACCTATCCTACATTCCTACAACTTCATCCACAAATAAGTAAAGGACACTTCAGGGAGCCTTTAGAGTAAGCCACATGTGATCCATAAGTGACATATGAAGACCCTTTCGAAGGTAGAAATTAGATTATTAAAAGATCACAGTCCTGTAACTCATTATAATGTGGTTGGAAGTTTTGGCAACTCCATGATTAGATGAAAATATTAACAATAACAACTTATGACATGATTTATTAAGAATTTAAAGCCAAAAATTATAGACTGAAATGTGAAGCAGAGGTGATACCTCCATGTAGCAGTGACAGCCGTGGCAAGCATCCTCTCTCGTGTTTCTGGCAGAATCGTGTATTTGTCCCTAACATATCCTTCAAAACCAGACTGCGGCAGAAATCAGGAAACAAATTTAACACATGTAATTTCATATGGTAAACATTTACATGAAAGGTTCTTTCATGGGAAAGCATAAACTACCAAGTAGTGAGTATTCCATCAATTCTTCAACATTACATTTTAATCATGCAACTAATTCTGCCTTTTAACTAACTGATGGGAAGAATGGTATTTGTATCTAATACCTATCATCATAATAGAAAATTTTTTAAACTAGCAATGTGACAACTTAATGCTAGTGCGGATAAGGATTAGGGATATTACCTGAAATGACCTTGACATATAGGCCATTTTCCCGAATAACCATGACATATCTAGCACCTTTTTCTTTTTTTTATAAATATAGTTGTAGTGCTTGGCTTGCTGCGCTACTTATCCAGGAAAGTAAACTAATTACTACTCGTACTTCCTTTCTTCCCTTTTTTAATCTAAATTTACTTATATATTTTTTTATAGCATTCTTGAAAAGAAAAATGCTTATTAGTTTACATTTTTACATCCATGTCGTTCAATTTTTTTTGTACAAAAATGAGATTGAGATTATAAAATATTAAAATATATTAAAAATTTAAGATAATATAATTCATTAAATGTATTATATTTTTTATTATTTTTCTTTTGCCGAATCCAAGCCGTACCTGTTTTTAGAAATTTTAGTTTTGTCGTTTTCCATCCCCGTACCCGTATCGGTGCTATCTAGTCAATCGCAATAATACAAACATTTGATTATTACTTAATATATCAAACTTTCTTAAAAGTTTCCCTAGCGATTAATCACCGATTTTTAACTTTGTTGTAAGAGGTGAGCTAGCTGATGTGGCACTAACAGGGACACGTGTCTTTATTTATTGGTTAGCTTTTTACTTTTTATTTAAATTTTGAAAAACAAATATAAAATCCTTTTTTCACTCCTCGTATTTCCTATCTCCTGATACTCTTTCGCCAACCTCACCTTCGCACCTCAGCCCACCGTAGACCACTCCCCCCCCCCCTCCAATGAATCCAAAAAGCAACGGATTGAGCGCCGGAAAGCCTAAATTTGACGACCTCGTTGTTTAGGTCTGTAATACCCCGAACCTTAATATCGTTTTATTAATTACTAAATATATTTATTAGTTTAATTGGATTCTAAAATTTTTCAAATTGATCATGCTTAGCTTATTTTTAAAAATAAATATAAGTTGTTTTATGTGCAACTAATTGCGGTATTTTGCCAAAATCGATACCTCTTTTATTTTCTTTTCTTTGCATGTTCATTTGAGAACCCAAAACAAAAAAACTCATCATGATCTCTCTTTCGTCATTTTCACCTAAGGGCCCAAACCCCATTTCTCTTTCTCTCACTCCCGATGCAACCCCAGCCTCCCTAAACTCCTTGAAATTTCCTTTCTCTCTCAAAAGCCCGCCCCTGTGTCTTTCATTTCCGCCAAAACTCACTGGAGTTCAACGAACACCGCGCCCAGTTCTCTTCCTTCTTTCGCTCTCCTCACGGTTCAATCTCCCTCACATGTTCGCCCCTACTCAACGTTGCTCTCACGTTGCTAGCCATCGTCGAGTCGTGTCGCGTCGCTGTAGTGCCGCTCGCCACCGCCACTCCCTCCCTTCTTGTAGTTGTTGCGTTGTTGTTGTTCTGTTCTTCTATCTTTCACTCTTGCGCCGCCTATATTGCTGATGTTGGTGGTGACGCCGCTGTGCGGTGGTGCTCTTACCTTCTCCTCCTCCTTTGCATTGATGCTCTAGTTTGGTCCTACCCTTTTTCTTCTCTCATTTGAATTAGATTTGATTCTATTTAAAGTTTAAGTTATGACAGTAGATGTGAGTATGAAATCTTGGTTATGTGATGGGGGACAATGTCTTCAATGGCTCTGCCTTCTGTTACTATTGGCATTATATGCCACCTTCTGATAGGGGACAATGTTCTCGGTGGCTCTACCTTTTCTTACTATTGGTGTTATATGCCACCTTCTGATGCGGGATGAATGTCATCAATGGCTTTTAAGTTTTACCTTCTGTTACTATCTATGGCATAATATGCCACCTTCTGATGGGGGACTTATGTCCTCGGTGGCTTTGCCTTCCGTTATACTCGTCAAGTAACCAAAGAAAGTTTACCGTTAATGAAATGTGTTGATAGAGATCATATTAATGAATGACAATGTAAATGACTTTTAATTCGTGATTCAAAATGTATGTTTATAAAATGGTTTGACGATATTCTTCTATCCCTATTTGCAACCAAAATGATTTGAAGTGAATTTACGTTGTTAGAGTAGTATGTTCCTCAGCATCGGCTCATGATGTTTTAGGTATGCATATGAAGATGGGATGGCGTAGCAATAAGGAAACATTAATTCTAAATTATGCAATTATGAATGTTAAGTATTATAAGACTGTTTACACTAATTATGAAACTTTAGTTATGTTTAAGTTAATTACATATTATTCTCGAATAATCATTATGATATGTTTAATTTTATGAAAGAATGTTGCCGTGTGCCATCCTAATGGGAGGTACGGCAGTAACGCGCCGACTAAGCTAGATCTTCCGTTGCTGATCACTTGATTAATTAGCCTAATAATGATGCTTAGGAGTCGGGGCATTTCACTCAGGTTTTAAGGCCCTTTTCGTAAGCATAGATAGTGTCAGGGTGATTATTTAGGCCCAAATACGTGGCCCCTAAACGACTGTAACCTTTGGGCCAAGCGCTGAATTGGGAGGAATTCGCAAGGGAGGTGTACGCGACGGATTGGTTGGAGTGGAGGACGTGGTTAGTGAGGTATAAAGAAAATGCTTCGACGTAGTTACGTAGTTGCCGGATGAAGAAGCAGTATCTCCTTTGTTTTTCACTTCATGTGCTGATACTTTGGTTTTCACTTCGTGTGTTGATGAAGAGAGATAGGGGGAATGGGAAGAGTGAGAATGAGAGTTAGAGACGAATTTTTGAGGAGGAATGATAGAAGTGAAGGGGGACAAACAGAGAAAGTGATGGTGGTTTTGGTTGATGGTAGGGTGGTGGGATGGTGGTTTCGATGGAGTGGAGAAGAGAGAAATGGCTTAGCAGCCATTTCAATGTGGAGGGAGGAGATGGGTATGGTTTCGGCAGTCTTAGGATGGTGGGTATGGTAGTTCACTGAAGGGAGGATCAGGATTCGCTGAGTAGCCATGTTCGCGGGTAGGTAGGAGAGAGATGGAGGAAGGTTGGGTGGTCAGTGGTGGTTGTGGGTGGGGGAGGGGGGAGAAAGGTATTTTTTTATTTTTTTTACATGTTTTCCAGGTTCACCATTTCGACCTACTCTAAGAATTTTGCAAGTTTGAAATATTAAGTAATAATCGAAAGTTTATAATTAAGGGCTAAGGAGTCAAAGTTTGTATTATTCTAGTTAATAATCCTATTTTAATTCCTAGAATATAATGCAATATATTTCGGTCAATGAAGATTTGGAAATGGAAACTGGGTCTCTTTTGCGTCGATTGCAATTGAAATTTGGGGTTTCTTTGAGCTAATTATGATTTCTACTGTTGGTGTTCATTGGTTTGTGAGGTGAGAAAAGAGGGTGGTGGGAGGTAGCCATAGATGATGGTGAGGAAAGGATGAAGACATGTTAGGGGGATGAAGACATGGTAGGGGGATGAAGAACTCAATTTTTTGTTAAAAAAATAGGTTTTTAATTATAAATGGCAAGTAGTTGACACCATTAATTTTCCGTCAAATTTGATGAGGTATTACAAGTTTAGGGTTATCCGAGTTAAAAATGTCAGGATTATTTGAGAAAATGTCCTAAATGTCAGGGTCATTTGATATGATCTCCCTAAAAACTATAACATATTTCTCATGGAAGCTATATACAAAGCTAGGGGGTTGCTTCCAAAACAACTATTACCTCTATATCTATGTATTCTACCCACTTTCATTTTTAAGGTGTATTCGTTCTTCCTTCTTTTATCTTTTCCCTCACAATAACTACCCATGTGCCTCCCTATTGTCCACTATTACGCTACTCCTTAGTTTCATTCTAAAAGCAAATGAAAAGAACAAATAAATAAAGAGGTAGTATCAGATATTGTATCTGTTACATATTAAAATCCACATATAGATGAGTCACATAAATTAAAAAATTGTTGCTATATGTAATTATTGTAGTATTGAAAAAAATGGAAGGAGATGTAATAAGAACTTGTTCGATAAGAAAGAGAGAGCATCTAGAAAAAAGGACATATTGAAATAATTAACTTTACACTAAAGAAAGTCTGAAGTTCATATTTGGACATCCCAAATACTAGGTGTGAAACTTGACCACTTTTGCTTTCTTTTTAATCTATATAATTTGACTTTTACTCTTGTCAACTTGAAACTTTGATGGTTCATATCTTTAATTATAAGTAACACTATATACTACAAAAAAAGTTGATAATTTGAATGTATATATTAAAACGGAACTAACATGATTATATTTGACTATGTTTTTCCTTACATATACTTCACCAGTGATGGTTAAAGTCAGATACTGAGATGTAAGCAGTGAAAAATTGCAGTGAGTAGATTGATAAAAAGGGAGGGAGTACAATTTAGCCATTATTGCACATTTGTCCAGTTAACTATAGAAGCTTTCTGCTGTAGATGAAAACGCTAGCCATTTCTACACTCGCGTTTAGATGAGGCATGCTGAAGTCCATTTAAGACTTCAAGAGAACTAATTGATCCGCACATATCAAAAACAGTTAACGCGAATTTTAATATAAGCAACTTGCCTAAGACTCCGTTTGGCAAGGTCGAAAACAGTTTCACCTCATAATATATTTTTCAAAATATGTAGTTAACATATTCTTTCACGTCAAAAGGTATAAGACGTTAATAAAAGTATCTCAATACCTATATTTGTACAGAAATGAGAACATAGCCTTATCTAAGGGAGGGAAGCTAAAAATAACCTGCATTGAAATTAGGTCTTTTTACGAAAGGCAAATTGAACTCCTTCAAACGTGGAAAACGTGTTCCTCTATATGGAGGAACGTGAGAGAATGTGTTTCTCCTATCCTTTTCAGTTACCATAAAATAAGGAAAGTAAAAGAAGTTATTTTCTTTATTTAAAGCTCTTATTCTTGTACTTTTATTGTCTCTTATGTCCAGGATACAAATTCTCGTAACGGTTCATGTTGGCCGACTCCAAATCATTTTGGGTTTAAGGCTTGTTGCTGGAGGAAGTCATTTTCTATTGAATTCGACAAAACCAAATTATGCTATAGTTGCAGAAGCAGCATTTTACCTTTGTGGCCTTCAGGAGTGATAATCCTTCAATGCTTGAAGATAACTTAATAGCACCAGATTTACTCAATACAGCTTCGGCCACATGCTTTTCTGATCCAAGTTCAAAACCTTCAGGAAGAAAAGTAACTATAGATAATCAATATGGTAAGGAACTCATTTTATTCAACTATCAACATAAAACAGGTAATAAAAAGTCCATAAAGAGAAATTCAGTGCAAAATGTAGGAATCCTCTACAGAAAATAGTCAACTTCGCTGTGAAAAAACTAGAAAGCTTATCTAGGAATTTGTTAAGCGTTCATTAGTCTATGGTATCATGCTATACTCATAAAAGTTCCCACTCAATTATGACCTCGGTTTCTTTAGATCCCCCCCCCCCCCCCCGTAAATGTCCAAAGTAAAAGATCACTCCATTTAGACAGTAACAGATCACCCATTCCGACAATTCAAACAGCTTTATGTAGGTGTCAATCGCCTTTCTTAGGAACACCCTAAGAGATTACCACAATTCTTTCCTTATAAATTCCATTTAAACTGTTCCAGCATCCAAAAATATTATATACAGTCGATAGATAAACAAGCAAAAGAATGCAGTAAAACCACTGGAAGAACAACCAGCCTGTATTCCATGGATTGACATGGACATTATTGAATACGGAAAAGAGGGATTGAGGTTTATAGTTAGCATAACACAAAAGTTTTTTAAGATTGCAGAAGCATCCTGCCATATTGTTTTCAGAAGAACAAAATCAAAAGCTATGATACTCAAAACTCAAACTCGGCTACAAGGGTCCACTCAGATATGGTGTCCCGGTGTTGGATTCAGCCATTTCATAGAAAAATGTCCAGTTATTTGTTTCAATCGACGTATCCAAGTGTTGTGTTGCGCACGACAGAAGTCTGACATGGGTACATGAGAAAATTAGAAGAGTCGGGATAACATAGATCAAAAGTATTTAGCAAATGCAACACTAAATTTCCTGCCAATATAACTGTTAGATATACATTACAGAGAAGCATTCAACACTAACAGTAGCCTAGAAAATGTTTTACTATTTCACATAACATAAGATACATATAATTACCGACCATGCCTATGTGGTTGACCGTCTATATAAACACGCTTCCACGGCTTCTCTACTACCTTGACTACAGCGGTAGTAACCTGCAAAAAGGAGAGAAAAAAAAAGTGTTGGGGAGGGCGAGGGAAGAAAATTAACTTTCTCATACAGCATTAGGCATAATTAAGCAAGGAACTCACCCCTTAAACGAAATGCTAAAACTCACAAAAATGAACCATGAAAAATTCTCCTGAAAAATAGAGGACTGAAACCAAATACTAGTTGAACAACAAGGGCAAACAAGGGCAGTAGGAGAGCCGGTTATTTGGCTGTAGTTCCACAAAAAAGAAGATTGATCAATACCTAGGTCACTCTTAAAAGTTTTTTTGAGCTCGAAATTGATTCCCAAAGAAACTGCAGATCCAAAGACAAAAGAGGATGTACACAAAGTGCCTAACAGGGAGAAGCTCACCTTGTAAGTTCTAAGAACTGTAACCATGATAGACCCAAGGACTCCGCCACCACTAACAAACCCAAGAGAATTCTACACATGGACTCACCCAGACATTCCTTCTTCTAGATTAAGACATGCGCAAGCACAAGACAATTCAAACGCATACTGTTTCATTTATCACTCGGCTTTTCATTTGATAACCCCCTTAATTAGATATGAACCTACATGATTTTGTCTAGATCAAGCCATTCACAGAAAATGGTGCAGAAAATGACAGCTAGCTGTCTGAGAATGATAGATGATCTACCTGCTTATAAAACGATGCGAAATGCTTAGCCAGAAGAATAGCAAAATCTTCAGCAGTTATTTGCTCTTTGCATTCCTTTGCTTTTGCATAAACCTGTTTCATATACCCATCATTCATGATTTAGAATCCAAATATGGACGATCAAGGTCTTCCTCAATGATGAATGCATTTGACAGTATATCAAACAAATGACGAAAAGTGAACAGGAATATTAATCCATTGAAGGGAATGAAACAGAATCTCTCCAATTGCAGGCGTAAGTGCCCACGACTATCCAACACCGTTCCCACCACCCCAACCCCCAAGGCCCCAACATGATACATCCAATGGAACTACACCTTGTTCAATTCACGTAATCAAGCATAAGTTCTAGGAAATATTAGTTCATATAAATCCAGGTAAGTCTAGATTAGTTCTGATAAGGACTACCAAATCTTATTTCACAACTGAAAACAAGTTCAGAAAAGTTTAGACTAAGAGAAAAAGAAATCCCATAAGCTGTCTACAGGGAAGACAAATAGCACTTTCAAGCAACATATCAATTCACACATCCCATTCCTACATTAATATTTGATCCCCAAATTAACCCCTAACAACCCTTATATTCTTAATTATCCTAGAATCTAAATCCAATAAGTAAAACTCAACCCTGTCAACTCATTTAGAACTAGATCATCTCACAGTAATCAAAATCCAAATCAAAAATCACTCTACTACTCCCTCAAGATCTGTATGTAGCAAGCAAATCACCAAAAATAAAAGTATCACAGTCAAGTCAAGTACACAAAGATATCCTATCCAATTCATGCCACAAATTACTCTTAACTACTGCTTCCTCAATATCAGTATTTAACAAACAAAAATGGTAGTACTAAATTCACCGGTACAAAAATAAATTCCAGTTTCACTACAATTCAAAGTTACTTGCTTCGATCACATAACCCGAAAAAAAAAAAAGAGTCAGCACATCAAAAACACCAACAACAAACAAGATGACCAAGTAAAAAAGGATGTAAAACTGAAGATTCAAGAAAGTGGGTATTAAAAAAAAATTACAGTGTTCTTCATTGTATCAGTGGCAACAATATCAGAATTATCATCATTGACATAAGAGCGGACGCAGTCAGAGAGCAAGGTGATACCAACGTTCCACTCAACAAAATGATAGAAACCATTCGAATCTTTCCAAACTCTTCCAACTCTAACCCTTTGTTTGCCATGTTTTTGCTCAAATTTTAACCCCTCTATCATCACTTCATCCTTTTGCGCCATTGATTCCACTCTCTCTCTCCTTTGACCCCTTAGACCACTTGTGTTATGCTGTAGCCTGTATGAACTACTATGAAGTTGTGCTACGTATACTCTACTTTAATAGTTTCAGAGTTGAGGAGAGAGAAAAACAGATTGTAAATCTAGGGGCGTGTTTTCGTCAGCTTGCCCCACCTGGCCACCTGTTTACGAGAATCAAAACAAACGTAGGAGAATAGGAGATGATCCGATTTGGAATGTTTATTACTTTTAGGTGAATTTGATAGTTGTTCATAAATGGTGATAATGGGAACGAAATTGTGTGTAAATTTATGAAAAATATCATTGTCCATTCCATTGGTAATGTTAATTTATCCTAAAATGTCCACTTTCCTCCTTGAATTTTCATTTCCATCCAATACCACCTTCTAGGTGGTAATGAGTGGTACTGAAAATTGCTTCCCCTTGGAGACAAGAACACAAATTTAGGGGTGAGATTGCTTGCCCATGGAGAACAAATGCCTCCCAATGAAGATTTTAAGGATGTTTCCTAATAAAATTACACTTAGAATTCATTCCCATTACCACAATTTATTAACGACTACCAAAAGGACCGTTAGTGTTAGGCTATATTCTTTTGCACTAAATTGAATTACACTGAAATTAATAAAAATTTTGAGAGAAAACTAACTTAATTGAACTGAAATAAACTGAACTGAAATGAATGTGTCTGACTGAACTGAATACAATTTTTAACGGTTTTTTCACCATATACCCCTGACAATTTTTTTTGCACCTTATACCCTTTCAACTTTCCAAATTCACCATATACTCCTCACTTTCAAAAAATAGATCAACTTGCCCTTTTGACTAATGGTGTTAAACTTCCGTTAGTCATTAACCCCTAATCTCCTCTTTAATCCTAATTAAATACCCTAAACCCTAACACTAACCCTCAACCCTAAACCTAACTAACCAAAAATCCTAACCCTAAAAGCTCACTAGCCCATACCCACCCTCAGCCCACCACTCCACCCCAACCCACGGCCCACCACCCCCCTAACCCACCCTAACCCTAACCAGTGCCACCATCGGACCCTCCCTAGCGCCACCACCTGGCCCCACCACCACCTGACCCCCGGCTTGCCTGCAGCACCACCCTCTCCCCACCACCCCCAGCCTGCCGCACCTCCCCCTCCCCTTCCCCGCAACGCCCAGCCAGCCACGTTTCCCCTTTCCCACACCCCTAGCCTGCATCCCCCCTTTTCACCACCCCCAGTCTGCATCCCCCCTCTCCCACATTCCCCCTCCCCTTTGAAAAACTAACCGGCGAAACAGAGGAGAGAGAGGCGAAACCCCTCCTCTTCGAAAAACTGACTGGCGAAACAGAGGAGAGAGAGTGTGTAATCCCCCACAATTTTAAAGAATTTTATAAATATATTTAAGTATTTATATAGTTGTATATATTTAAATATCCAAATGAGTTTGGGAAAATGATTTGACTTTTAAAGAGGGTTGACTATTTTAAAAGTCAAATGAAATTATTTTTCATAGTTTAATAAAATTAGAAATATTTTAATTAAGCATGTTTTAATAAAGGTTTTGAATATTAAAGTATATTGAAAAAGAAGTTTAATGGAATCGAAAATCCAAAAAGGGAAAGAGTCATTTGATGACTAAAGTCTTAAATTGTCCATCCTATTAGTCATCAAGTTTCATTAATTATTATCTCTTTTCCTAAGCCCATAAAGGAAAACCTTTATATAAATATCCTAATAACCCAAATTATTTCACCCTACACATTATTTTTCTCCAATTCTCACGTCACTTTCTCTCTCCCTCTCTTCGACCTTTCTCTCTCCTCCTTGTTCGTGCGTGATTCTTGAATTGTCTCCCAAAGTTCGTTTCTTCTTCTTCAAGTAACATTTCTTGTTCAACAAGAAACGTCACAAATCCTTCACAAATACCGAAAGTCGTTGTTGCTGTGTGCTGCCGCATGTGGACTGACCGCCGCTGCCACTTTCCTTCATTGTTGTCGGTTGTTTTCTTTCTTCCTTCATAAGATTCCATTAAAAGACTAGTTTTTATGTTATTTTATTATTATTTATCATGTTTGCTAATTAAACTACTGTTTTATATACACATATATTTTCGGTCATCATGATTATTATTATAATAAATTTCAGATTTATTATGTTGAGTTTATTTTTAGTTTTAATCATAGAAATAAGAGTTTTTAGGGTTTTTATTTGCTAGAAACTAAAGTTATATATTATAAAGTATGAGATTTATTTAGTACGTAATTTTAAATACGTTATATATGTTTTGAGGATGGTTATTAAATTTTATAGGTGCTGTAATTTCAGAAAAAGATTGATTTATGGAGTTTTTAAGGATTTTTAATTGCTAGAATAGTAGTACTATACTAGGAATTAAAAATAACGTAAGTTTGATACTAAAACGATTTTAAAACGTATTTTAAGGGGGTTTTGATCGTTTTAAAGCTGCTGTAATTTTTGGTTCAAGTTATTAATTTTCGTTACTTTATTTTCGAGGCGGAGATTACGTTGTAGGAGACTTTTAACGATTTAAAAATGGCCTACAGGCTAGTGTATACAAGGTACGGACATTATTTACGTGCTATGTGGTTTAGAAGCATGTTCTAAGAGTATTTTAATATTAGTATCATGTATAGGAACCTATTTGTTCATATTGTGATTGCTGGAATTTATTTTACATGTTATATGCTTGTGTGCAACATGTGATCTAAAAGTGATTATGTTAACAGATTATAAATGTTTGTATGGAATGATTGATGCAAACATGTTAAGTTAGTTTATTTATTAATTCGTGTACGAATTAATATAAGTTGAAGTGAATCATGTATTACATGTATTCTTTGAGTATTATTTATTATCTTATGAGGGATGTGGACCTTATTTGGTAAGTTACAAGTTGTACCTATATAAAGTTAAAGTTTATTGTTGGCTAGGTTCAACAAGTAAGTTAGTAAAGAATAAAAAGGAATTAAGTAGTTGTAATAGCCCTAATTTTAAGAGCGTTTATTCAAAAGTTAATTATAACTATTAAGTTAATTATGTTTCGAAAATCTTATTTTATTTGAGTTATAGAGTATGAGTTTATTTGTTGTATTGTAAAAATAATTATTTACTTAATTTTACGAAATTATTTTTAGTAATTCATATATTGAGTTTCATGCGAACTAGTTTAGTTGTATTTTTCCCAAAATAGAAACCCAAAGTCCAACCCCACTAGGGATGGCAATGGGGCGGGTCTGGGTCGGGTCCAGCTGGACCCAGACCCAGACCCATTTATTTTTCACAGACCCAGACCCGCCCCAGATCCGTTGGGTCTAGATTTTTCAGACCCAGACCCAGATCCGCTGGGTCTAGCGGGTCCGTGGGTCCTTACTGGGTCCTAAATGGGTCCTTCTTAGTTTTAAGTTTTCATCACATTTTTGAATATATGTAATTTAAAATTTTCGCCTAATATATATATACTACCTCCGTTTCAAAATAAGTGCAACATTTCCCTAAAATGGAAATGTCATAATAAGTGCTACCAAGCTTGTTTTGGAAATTTTTTTTCATTTTAATTACGAAAGTGCCATTACTTAATATCTTTAACAACTCAATTAACTCCCCATCTACCAACCTAAACCACATTAATTACCCAAATCCTTCCCTCCCTTTTTTTTTCTAATCTCCTCACCTCATCTGATCATATCTCTCTCTCCATCTCATCTCATCTGAAACTTTCCCCAAACCACAAGAACCCTAATTCATCAACACATAGCATCTCAAACCCTAAACCACGAAGAACCCTAATTTCTAGAAAAATTTACATTCGATTCTTGAGATCTTTTTTTTTTACCTCGCGAATCTACACTTCTTCTTCTTCTCTCTTCTCTAAACCACGAAGAACAGTAGTTTCTTGAAAAACAGTGTTCGAAATTTTTAGATCTGACTTCGCGAATCTAGTTTTCTCCTTCTTCTTTCTTCTCTCTTCTTTTTCTCATCTTGTTATGGAGTATTCGAATTTTGCAGATGCGATTTTCGCATCCGATGGTGGTGGTGGTGGTTGCTGAAGTTGAAATGGCGATTTTGGGGTGGTTTCGAAGGGGATGTTGGTGGTTTTGGGGGTGGTTTCGAAGGGGATGGTGGTGATTTCGGGGGGGGTTTCGAAGGGGAGGTGCTGGTTTCGGGAGTGGGGAGGGAAAATGCGGTGTTTTCCGGTGGGCAGAGGCGGCAGAGAGGGAAAGAAATTATCTGCTGGTGGCGGCGGTGGTGGCGGTCGCGATGGTCGGTGGTGGCGTTGTTGTGGTATATGGCAAGTGAAAGGGGTTGGGCTTTAAAATTTTTGGGTAATTAGGGTAGATATTTTATTTAATTAAATTGCCTAAACTTCTTTTTAAGTGTGGTCCCCAACTTTCTCTCTCTAGGACCATTGGTCTGTGTGCCACTTCTCTATGTTGCACTTATTTAGAAACGGAGGAAGTATATGTTTTTGTATCCATGGTTAAAGCATTCACTAAATAAAATTTTAAGAATTAACTCATAAAATATTAAAATGTTACAACTTATAAAGTTACATGTCTTAGTGAGTTACAACACTAACGAGTTCACAAAATCAAAACTCATAAAATTATAGAGTTTAGGTAAAAAAAAATTTCTAATATGTAAATGGGTCCGTGGGGCGGGTCTGGGTCTAGCATATGTGGACCCGGACCCAGACCCGACCCATGCTCTTTGGGACCCAGACCCGACCCGGACCCATTGGGTCTAAAATTTCTGGACCCAGACCCTTATAAATGGGTCGGGTCCTAGCGGGTCTGGGTTGGATCCAGGACCCATTGCCATGCCTAAACCCCACCCTTACCCTTGTCGATTTAGTTTGGCTTATCCCAAACTCAAACCCCTTAAAACTAATTTCCTCTCTCTCCCGTAAAAACCCCATACCCCCCCTCCTACCCCGTGAAAAACCCGAAACCCAAAACCCTTTTCTTCCTCTCTCCTCTCGTCGGATATCACCGGAGCTCCACCCTCCTACCTCCCCGTCGTTTTCGAGGCTGTCGAAGACCTGCGCTGCACTTCGCAGCTCCTGTTCCTTTCTCTCTCGTGTGCGGTGTTGTTGTTCGTGTTTGCTGCTGCCCTGCATCGCACCGCCATTTTGCCGCCTTGACGAACTCGCGTCGCACCACGATTTGTTGTCTTCGCTGGAGCTCACCTTCCTACCGGACATCGCTGTCGATGCTTAGTCGTTTCCCCGATGCTCAGCCGCCTCACCAAAACTCTCTGCCCTCTGTTCTTCTTCGCTGCTCACATGAGCAGAGGTACTAACCCCTCTGATCCTTCCTTTGAATCATGATAATGATTGATAATTTGATGATGAATTGTGGTTGTTGATTGTGTGGCACTGATGGGGCTGAATTATTGTTGGTGGTGAATTTGTATATTAAATTGGATTGTGTTTATATTGATTGATTTTATAAATAGAGTGTAATTATATTGTTGTAAATTGGTAGTGGAAAATGCATATTGGATATATACCCATACTTGGTTGATATATTAGATTGATGATAATGTTAGTTTTGCGGAAGATTAGTAAATATAAGTTCTTGAACTAGTTTAATAAGACATATTAGTTTAGCACGATTAATGAAAGTCATACTTTAGCTATGTTGGGTAGTAAGGAAATCTAATTGAATTATGTGTTCGATTAGAGGTTGTCATTTGAATAAGTAGAAGAGTTCACACTAAGAGGAACCAAAAATGATTTGTGATATTATTTGATATCATTGAAGTGAAACCATGACGGAGTTATGGACTTTGAAGAGTTATTTAAAGAGCGGTGATTATTCTTAGAAGCTTATTAGTATAGAATTGATTATGTTAGTTTTATTGTCTTCTAATCAAAGAGTTGTAATTAGACTCGTGAAGCATTCATATTTAAGAAAGTTGATTGAGTTAATTTTATATAATTAAACTTGAGGAGAAATACTTGTTAATAGTTAATGGTTAAAGAATTGGAATGTTGTGAGCTATTAAGAGTTAATCTATATTGCTTGGTTCTAATGATAAAAAAGTTGTTAATCCTTAAATCATATTCATGTTTTCAATTAGAATAGTACGTTGTTCGAGTTCATTGTTAATTAAGATATAGAAGTCCTGGTTTTGGCTTAAATGGTCTTTATTAGCATTTAAAGGTGACATGAGTACCAGATTGATATAGTAATGAAATTATGTTATTGATTTTGTTTATGCGATATATGAAAGTTGTTTTTATGTTGTTGTTGGAAGTTCACTGAATTGTGGAAGGTGGTATACCTAATATATAATTAGAATTCTAATTATACGTTATCATTTTGCTAAAGTATATACTATATTAATAAGTGGATTGATGTGGTAAGTTTGTGATAAGTGTTCTACCTGTAACTAGAATGATGTTCTAGAATTGGTTGGGTGTAATTCTATAAATAAAAGATTAGCTATATGAAAATCTGACTAGAGTTATCAATGATACTGTGGGGAAGAATAGTTTGAGTAGACTGTTTAAATGGGTTAACCTAATTAATGACCTCACATGAAGTCAAAGAAAGGATTAACTAATTGTTATAATAATATGAAGAGTATGAAAGTTAGATTACTTAACTATGGAGTAGATCGGTGAAGATGTGTTTGATAAAGTATTTTAGTTGGATAGCTATAAATAGAATAATATAATAAAGTGATGTTGATTAATTAGAATTCGGAGGCTAAGTTGGTTTATGAGATTACTTAAGTAAGTGCAAGTTTGTGCATTACTTTAAAGTAGTTTGAGTTACACAATGAAATGACTTCTAATTAGAAGGGAGGTTGACTCGCTATACTAAGTAAGAATATGTTCCACTAATGGTTGTTATTGGAATCGAATTTACGAGAAAACATGACTCATAATTGATTAGGTCTAATCGACCTTTGTTTCATGAATCTCGAGTTGTGGAATCTACGCTAACTCTCCTTCGTTAATTCTAAGAGAGAGACTTATTGTAATTGTTGATGGTGTTTGATAACAGTTATTATCATTATTGAGACGAGTCTACATAGATATTGGTGAAGTAAAAAAGAGTATGAACTATCTATACGCAAAAGTATGTGATGTGTGGAATTGGGTTAGTAACTCTCTCTCGTTAATTCTAGCTGAGAGACCTATTGTCACTATGGTTGGTATTTTACATAATATGATTGGTTACTTGTGTGGTAAGTATGTTTTATAATTGTAATTGAGTTGTATCGAAATGCATAACTATATTGGCCTCGAAATATTTAAGCGATTATAACTCTTTAAGAAGAAGCCTTGCTTGTTGTTCAATGATTATCAAGAATTACTATAACTGTGGAATAGTTCTGAGAATGGCGATTGGGTTATGAACAATAATCGAAAGGAATATGAGGGGAAAGTAGCCTCGTCTGAGTCGACGGATGAGGTGACATGAACAATGCCCCATGGACTGTGAACCTTGGGGGCCCCACAAGGAAACCTGCCCATTGCTCTGTGGGGCGAAAATCAGGCGTTATATCAGGTAATGTGAAACCTGTGGATGGCTGATGAAATCAGCGGAAAAATGTACTCCGGACTAGTCGCGGTTATTGGCCAAAAGTAAAGCGAATGGTTGGGTGACGACCCCCACTGTCGGAGTGTAAGCTTTGTCTCCTCCGCCGCGTTCTCTTTCCCCCTGGTTGAAAAGAATGTCATCGCAAAGTATGAAAGTTATATCGATAATGGATTCCCGATAAGGAATCGTATCGTGGTAAGTTGTTTCGATATTGAATTCCCGATAAGGAATCATATCAGGTAAGTAATGAATGTTTATTCAGTATATGAATATGAATATACAGAATATTGATAGTGGTTTCTTGATAAGGAGGCATATCTTGGTAAGTGATACCAATGTTAGATTCCCGATAAGGAATCATATCTTGTTATGTGGATTCCCGATAAGGAATCGTTATAGTGAAAGTTATGATATTTATTGCCCGATAAGAGGTTGTTTATAGAATATAAGAAAGTGATTGATAGAATATGAAAGCATAAGTTGGATTCTGATACGAAATCAATTAAGGGAAGTAAAGTATATTATTTATATCAAAGTTGGTAACATCAAATTCCTACTATGAAATCGTGGTAAGTTGAAAGATTGATTAAATGAGAATATATGAAACGTATCATTGTTAGGAGTCACCTTAGCGTGTTTGCTACTATGTGATTTATGATGTATTATGAAATGTGGAACTAGAAATATAATATGTATGTTCAACAAGATTATTGCTGCTAAGCATGCTATGATGGATGTGATTGTTGAACTTATGTTGACTGCTGAGTCGTTTTCAAGTAAAAGCCACCAAAGCATGTGTTACTCTAGTTTACGGGTTTAGTACTCAGCTTTGCTGATGTGTGTATGTTGTTTTGTCATTTATGTGGCCTGTCACTTGGTGGGTGGCAGTATTTTATATGTTTCAGGTTGAAGCCGTGAATTATTCTTTTGCAAGTTGAAGGGGATACGAGATGGTGCAGTATTATATTTGTTATTGAAGTGAGGACGCTCCACTTGTAATAGTTAATCGTTTATAATCTATAATCTATTTCTTCATTTAAGAATCGTTAGCTAGTTTTTTCTGATTCTCTGATTGGTTGTTGCTCCGCGAAAGCGTTGAGGTTGTTGAGCTTGGAGTATTTTATTTATTGAAATTGTAACAGGTTCATTTTATTTCTCGCTTTAGCGTTGTCTTATTTTCAAAGGAAACTTTGTCGGATTTTTTGTAGAAATTTATGGGAGTGGAGTCTGAGAATCATAGCATAGTTGCAATAGTTAATCAATTTGAATTGAATTGGAAATCGAGTTCCACACTCTCCGATGTAGTTCGGTGAGTGTGATGGTAATAGTTCGGGTTATCTCGACCAGAGTCTCTTTCGCTGTGCTTAATCCTCTATAAGCTGGTCGGGGGAATTCGGGCTGTTACAGTAGTCTTGGATTTGCAAGTGTTAGTTGTCTGTAAGTGTCAACACAAGTAATAACATGTAAATAACGTAAAGTGTAATGAGAATAAGTTATAGACTTTAGACTGGTGCACGTCTAGAGTTGGACATTAAGGGTTGGAGTACATAGTGGTAGCCCATGGCTTTTCTAGGAATGGATTGATCACCTTCCCTCTTTCAGTTCAAAGGTTCCTCGATATCGCAAGTCATCTCTGGAATACGTGGTAGCTCCCGTATTTCATATTATTAGTTAAGTCAACTCGTCCAATAACTATTACATTTAAAGGAAGAAATAATGTTTAGAGTCTAGTTCAATAGAAGTTGTCTGCAAACTATTATATGCTTATATTATTATTTATCCCTACAAGTTATTTATGTAGTATCATGTTTAGGATTATTTATGCTATAGTAGTACTCAGCTTTACTGATTACGTGCTTGTTTGTGTGTTTTGTGATCATGCATGCTATTGATCCTGATGATCCTTCTGGTGAGCAGAGTCGATATTGCATTGACATTACAGGTTCGCAGATGCATCTCATTGGGAATCTGGAATTGAGAGACTATTTGTATATCTAGCATAGTTTAAATTCTGTTTTCGTAGGAACATCTTTATTTGAGTTTGTGGTGTTTGTTTAAGTTGGTGTGTTTAAGTTTCAAACACTTGTCTTTGATATAGTGAGTTTTAATAAAGTTGGTTTTTAGTAAATTGTTTTCCGCTGCAAAATTCTGAATAAGTCGATACGTTATCACACGGGCGATAATGCCTGGGTAATTCTCTAAGTTTTATATTATAACGTTATTTCTAGAAAGAGAGAATTATCGTGGTGTTACAAAGTGTGCGTTTTTCCGGCGAAAAACAGAGGAGAGAGAGTGTGTGTTTCGTGCATAAGGATATGGGGAGAGGGAGGGGAGGCGGGTTTACGAGGGAGGGGGTGGTGGGGGTCAGGTGTTGGTGGGGTCAGGTGGTGGCGTTAGGGAGGGCTGGTGGGGTTTAGGTGGTGGTGGGGTCATATATGGCGCTGGGGAGGGATGTTAGGGTAAGGGTTGGTTAGGGTTAGGATGGGTTAGGGGTTTTTAGGGTTTGAGTACTAGATTAGAGGTGAGGATTAGTGTTAGGGTTAGATTTAAGTTAGTTAATTAGGATTAGAGGAGAGTTTAGGGGTTAATGACTAACAGAGTTTAACGCCGTTAGTCATGAAGGGTAAATGAATGTATTTTTTGAAAAGTGAGGGATATATGGTGAATTTGGAAAGTTGAAAGGGTATACGGTGCAAAAAAAAATTGTTAGGGGTATATAGTGAAAAAATCGAATTTTTATTAATTCAGTCCAAAAGGACAAAGCTTTAGTGTGAGTTTTTTTTTATTTTTACATCATATATCCCTAATAAATTGAAAAATTCACCATATACCCAATATTTTAAATATTCAATATATACCCCAAGTTTTTAAAAGTGTACACCATCCATTTTGTTTCCTAAGAAATGTGAAGTCGTTATTTGCATTATTTACAACTTTACTATTATTAAACTAATTAACAATCCCTCCACCATAACCCATAAATAGGGTTGTTTAGTATGTGGTATGGACTGCACCAAACCGCAACCCAAATCGTTTTTTCGTGATATGGGTTGGTATTCAGTTTCAAAATTGAATATATATACAATACTCAGCTCCCTATCAGCCTGCGTAAGTTGTAGTTAACTAAATAAAACTTCAACGAAGACTTCGTCACCTTCTTTAATAGGTGGAGAGAAAAAGCTGCACAGATGACTAATAGGCCATCTCAGGAGGACCAAGTCCGATTGGTGATCTGTAACTTGCTGCCCAAGTATGGGGATCATCTTAAATCCCAACCCATAAAGTCTTTCACGAAGCTTTATAAGGTAGGCCTGCTGATTGATGAAAGGTACAGGCGAACAAGAACAAGGGTTCCAACAATAACAACTCTTTCAAGAAGAGTAATAAAAATCCTTCTAGCTCTAATGTAAATGCCCTAGCTAACTACTGAAAAGGGAGGTTATCAAAAGCCTCAACGAAGATTCACTCCATTGGGCATGACTTTAGAAGAAGCCTTCAATAGGCTTCATGCAAAAAAAAGTAATACAATCTTTTGGTCCCACTCCAGACCCTGCACCTGAAAATAGGCACAAGAAGTGGAACCCTAATGCTTATTGTAAGTACCACCAAGGGAATGGACACCCAACATCTGCGTGTTGAGCTTTAAGGAATACTCTGCAAGACATGGTTGATAGTGCGTGGAAGACTTCCGATCCCACCGACAACAAAAATCAGTAACAACATCAACCCCTTGGGCATCGTGTCAACAGTGCACCGGGCTTAGTCATTTAACGTCGATATTCTAGGTTGAGTCAAAGAGTCCCTCCCCTAGCTCTTTCATTTTATTTCATGTCAAGTCTATGTCATTTAGGATTTGATTTTTTATAAGTCTTGTTTTCTTTATTTCTAATGAATAAAATAATTGCATTTTCACTGGCCTTTTTCCATGATTTTATTTATGCTTCTAATTCAATGATGAAACCTAAATCACCTAATGAACTCAACTAATAATCATAACAAGAGATCTGAAATGAAAAATGATAAATAAAAAAGAAGACATACTTTGGATCAGGAGTTATTCCCCGACCTCTCCCTTCCATTAACCTTCATAGGCCATACACATACAACCAAAGAAAAGCAAAACCATTATCTCCATTAGCCAAATAGCCTGTCAATTCAAAGCTTCACCTTCAAAACCCTCCAATACCCTAAACCATAAACTTGTGTGCAAGTCTTACTACATTAAAAAATAAGGAAGATCAATGTCAGGCAAAATAAAATAGTGAAAAAAAACAAAGTGCGAAAAAAAAAAGCAAAAGCAAAAGAAAAGACACGGGATAAAAAAAAATGCATAAAAAGGAAAAGCCACAGGCAAAGAAATAAAAAGTCAAGCTAGGGGGCTTGCATAGAAGTTCTACCCCTCATTCAATCTTTTCAATGCATCAAACCTTATTTAAGTCCACAATTCTTACCTTATCCTAACCAATTCAACCTTTATCTAAACCTAAAGCCTTTCAACCTTTCATCAACCATAACTCCTTTTTCAAGGTATATCCAAGCCCGCTAGGTTGAAAATCCGAAAGGGCTGCCCAGACAAAAGTTAGGGCACAAAATAAACAAATAAAAGAAATCAGATCTAGAACTACGAATGGTCTGATTCTGAAAGGATATGTAGGAATCCTCATCTCGAGGTCCAACTGCTTCAATAAAAAAAATTAATTAGTGAAGATCTAATGATTTGATGTTTTAGAGTTCATGAGCATAATATGTTTTTAGATCCCGACATAGACTAGAGTCTGCACGAGCCTCATTAAAGCCTTTTCCTACCTGCATTCATTTAAGTATTAAAATTCAAACTTTCATTTTTCAATCCAAGCTCTCTTTTTCCCTAAAGGACTCTCTGACAATTCCATGGTTTCTAGCGATATTTGACTTGGATTATATCAACTCCCCAAAGAAGAATCCCAGCAACAACCTTCAACGTTCAAGATGGATCAACTACATTTCAATATCAGATCAAGTACATGCCAAATTCAGGACAAGCTCGCCCAATGTGGGGGCTTCCTATGTGTGGCGGTCCCTCCAATTCGAATCAAACTCTCGAAAAGTTGCAATTTGCGGACCTTGTTTACGGAATCCGGTTATATACTAAAAACAATTTTCAAAAATCATTATATTCAATCTCGATCATTCTATCATTGTACACATTTTCTAACCTTGCAAAACCCTGGCCTTGCATTGCCGCCTCGTAAAATCATGGCCTTGCACAAAACCCTGACATTGCATGATGTGTCATCCCTTAGCTTTGCATAACCTTAATCCTTGCATATCATCTCATGCATCCTTAGAGAGTAAAGTTTGCATTATTGCATCATTATGTGCTCTATCTGAGTTGTTTGCACCTATATGCTAACATCTTCTTCTTCATGTAATCATATTGCTTGCAGTTATTGTCCTGCATATAACTTTGTTTTACAGAGACCGACGGTTATAAATCAGTTCTAAACTGCAAAGCATTTAGAATCGTTCTCCGTCCAGACAACATATACTTTGACTTTTAGTTTCCTGAACCTTAGTCAAAGTGGGGGCTTCTATAGACACATAATTGTGTCTCCCCATTTAAGGATCCAATGATGAAAGATATCGCGATATTAGTCGGCACGATCCAACGGAAGAGCAATCTAAGGAACCACTCCAAAATTGTGGCTCAAAATGATATTGAAAAGCCCAATTAATTATTCTTGATAATTAATTGTATTTGAGCCCAATTCTTTTAAAACCTAATTAATTGATAATTAATTGATTTATTTTAATAAATAAATATTTTCAAAAGATATTTTTTATAAGTTAAAATTATATTTTATCTAGTAAAATTAGATATTCGTAGTCAAAAGATAAAAGATTGTTTTTAAAACGTGTTTCAAATAAAGTTGGCAAAGGCTCGCCAGGAGCCCGGCTAGGGCGCCTAGCGCACCAAACTTCATGTGGCGCAGGGCCTTTTGCCTAGCGCAGGTTTGTCCATCCGTGTCAGGTGCACTAATCTGCACCTGACACGTGGATTCCTGACTTATTCAGAGTCTTGCGTCAAGCTCAGGTCTTTGCGTGAGACGCGAAGTTTCTTTTTTATCTTTTTCAAAACGTGTGCCATGTGTACGCCTTTTATTGGGCATGCCGTGTCATGCGCTTGACACGTCAGTTGCGCAAGACGTAGTAGGCATGTAAGGCGCAACGTCATCTGCCTACTTATACTCTTGTTTTTCTCGAATCAAGGACAGCTTTTTCGTGATTATTTTACGAATACAGAAAATTCTCTCGAATACTTATGAACACAAATTCTCTCAAACACTTTCAATACTTTCAATTTATTCCTAATCACACTGCGTTCTTGATTCCACGATTGCTCCGCGTAAAGATTGTTGTATTTTTCAATCTAAACCGCATAGGTATAATCTGAATAAATTCTCTATTTTTATATTAAAGTTACTAACAGTTTCTTTCATGATGTAGATCTTTAATATAAAAATCATGCCTTTGTGCATTCTAATCTCTTTTCTATACTTTATTTTATATTCATATTAGGTTTTTTTAAGTAGAATAACACAAACTTTCGGCTGTTCGATCGTAATAATACAACCTTTGAATTATTTTTTAATAATATAAACTTTATACTAATTTTTCCTAGAGCAAGACAAAACTGGATTTAAGTTGATAAAGAGATCAAATGAGACACTTGTCACCATCAAATTGGTTGGTTTTCTAATTTTTATTTAAATCTTTGAATAAAAAAAAAACTTTTTCTCCCTTCTTTATTTTTCCTTCCTGCTTCCCAATTCCCCTCCACTCTTTTTCTCCTTCCCTCTCCCAAACCCCCACCCTTGCCCTCCCCCCACCCCCACCCCCACCCCCCACCCCCCACCCCCCACCCCTAGCTTGTGCTCTCCCCCTTCCCCTACCCCTTCCCACTAGAGATCACCCAAAAACCACCCCTTTCCCCCAATTACCACCCCACTCCGGCAAAGGAAAGGTTATGAAGGAAAATATGAGTCGGCATCATCGGAAAATGACGTCTAAATTCAACACAAATTGATTTGCGTCGGAAGAGGAAGGTGGAGGTATGCAATAAGAGCCACCACAATGATAAAATTAACATTATAGTTTTTATTGTAAGCCTAACCAGTGTTACTATAGAAATTTCTGCCATTGATGATCAAAGTTCGACAATGGAAGCCCTAATTTCGTGTGTGTTTCTTAATTTCCTCTTTCGAAGTGTTTTTTGATAATCAGGAATTTTGTTGTCGGGGTCGGGGTGATTCAGGAGGGTGGGGTTACAAGCTTCTCAAATGCCTACAAAAACAACATCATTATTGTCACAATCACATTACACAATCAAACTTTTGTTAACAAAATCAACACTGAATTGCTGATTGTAGAAACCAAGCAGAAAATTCTGGCACGAAATTGCAAAGATCGGAACAATGATACGCTCTCCAGTATTCGTTGATGAAGTTTTAAAACGAAGGGGTGGTGGTTTTGGGGTGGCGAAGGCTCGAAGGTGATTTGGGGGGGGGGAGGGGGGAAGTGAATTATAAGAGGAAGGAAGGAGAGAGAAATTTGCTGGTGGAAATTGAAGAAGGGTGGCGATGGGTTAGGGAGGTGTCAGGAGGTGGTTGCCTGTTGGGGGAGGTGATGGGGTGGGGTAGCTCATGTGACTTTGGGATTGGGGATGGGGTTACGAGTGGTGTTTCAGGTGGCTGGGGGTGGCTTCGAGATTGCGGGTTGGGCTAGGTGTGGTGTTTCAGGTGGTCGTTGGGCTTAGGTGTGGTGTTTCAGGTGGGGGGAGGGAGAAAGTGATTTTAAGTTTTTTTTGTTAAAAAAAAATCTTATCCTATTTTATAGGTTTCAAGTCAAGTTGACCTAGTCCAGGAATTTCAGTATAAAGTTTGATATATTAAATAATAATCGAAAGTTTGTATTATTAAGGGAGAAACGGCAAAAGTCTGTATTATTCTAGTTTAAAAATCCTTCATATCATTGTTATTCATATTTATGCATTATTATATGTTTGCCCGATCGTTATATGATTGTCCTGCATGATTTTTATCACCCACATGTTATTTTTGCTAATCAAGACCTAGACTATTCTAATATTAATCAGATTAATTTAGACAACCTGCTAAGTTTCCTGTATAATTGATTGCATAATAATTTGTCACTAAAAAATAGTCTTTTAATGTGTTTCTTAAACCAATCTAGACTAAATATTTTTAGGGTGTATAAAAATATTATATGATTATTCTTTGGCATAAAATCTGTAATGAATCGATATCTAGTAGAGGCTAGTAATGGAAAATATAGTTCCTGACTATATTGTAGCCTCACCCCCGAACTCAATCTTTGGTTCACTTTGACCATTCACGGAGTCATGACGGAAAAATCTACATTGGATAAGTCCCTAATTTGTCCCTATAATTTTCCCATATCAAATTAGGTTTACGATTCTTCCTAAAAAGAATTGTTGGCGACTTCTTTCAAAACAATTTTCAATAAAACCTTAACAATGGGGTAGTTAAATATACACTAGTAGAAAAAACCTTATATATGTCACTTAGTATCAGATGCGGTTTTTGTAAAACCGCATCCGAAAATGCTTCAAAAAATGGGAGGGAAATTTGTCAAAACAAATCGGATGCGGTCCATTAAAACTGCATCATATTACAAAATTTGATGCGGTTTATAAAAATCTGATGCAGTTTGATGGACCGCATCAGATTTTCGTAATTTTGTGAAGCTCAAACTGTTAGTGCGTGGACCATTCGTGCGTGGCCCATGTTAACTTAACAAACCCGGCACCCCTAACCTCTCAAAAACCCTAAAACTCCTCAACTCCCTCCCCCCAAACCTCTCTTCAAACCCTAATCCCTCTTTCTCTCCTCTCCTCTCCTCTCCTCACTCAACCCTAACCTCTTCCCCCACGGCGCCATTTTTCTTTCTCCTCACGCAACACTCAACTCTAATCCCTCCTTCTCTCCTCTTCTGATCTGCTCTTCCCTCCTCCCTCTCAAACCCACGAACACCGTCGTTTCTTCTCGTCGTTCATGATTAATTGTTGTCACGTTCACCGTCGTCCTTCTCGTCGTGCATCGTCGTTCATCAATTTATGCCGAAGCCATCAAATTGTTTTTATCACCAGATACATTCGTTCCTCTTTGTCGTTCGATTTTTTGTCACGAAGCCTCTTACTTTATCAGTTTTTTATTTCGTTCCTGTTTGTAATTCGTGTAATTTGTATATAGAATAATGAAATTCTTTTTAATTTGTATAATCTAATTTAATTTTTGTTTATATAATTTTTGTATAATATAATTTAATTTTTGTTTGTATAAATTCGTTCCTCTTCGTCCTTTTCTTTTATTAATTTCGTAATTTTTGTTTATACTACTCTTGTTGGGTTGTTGCTTGGTTGTTGATATCTCAAATTTTCGCAGGTATTTTTTTTAAAACCTTCGCTTATTTTCTGATGCGGTCCTGTTCAAAACCACATCAGATCTAACGAATCAGATTCTGTCTCATACCTGTTGTGAGCCCATGTGATACGGCCCAAAACTCCATTCATAAGCCCGATTTTGACGCATCAGGTGGGCTTTTTCCACTAGTGATAATACGCGCTCATCCCGCGTAGGCGAAATAAACACACTTATAGTAACTATATTTCTATGTCTACCATATTTCTTCCAGATAGAGTTCCATTATCCACCCTTTATGCATTTATATCCTTGCAAGGTACAACGATATAATGTCAGGGCTCCGTTGGTTCGTAACTACGACGTATTCAATTACAATCACCGTGGAACAACTAATTAAGCAGATATGGAAAATGATTTTCGTAGATGCCGAGGTAAAAGAAAATTTAGATTAATGTAGTGTAAATTTATTTCACAATGGTACAAGATACTCTTAGTAACTTTCATTTTGTTTTTAGTGATAGGGTGAGAGCATAAAATGCACTATATTCTTGCCCCATGTTGAAAACTTCATAAGTAGGTATCATGAGGGATTTATTTATGTACTCTGTGGGGTACAACTAGTACACGCCGATGAGAATAATAAAATCATCCCGAACTGGAAACAAATGACAATAGGATCAGAAATAATTGTGATACGCGAAGAGCATGATGACGTTGCGATTCCCACATTCTTCTACAATTTAGTTGCTTTCAACCAGTTATATGTTCATGCCAATCGTACTGATATGGGTGTTCGGTACTTTTACTACCCCTCTATCCTGATTAAATTTATATTATGCTTAGCTTGAAGGAAGCTAACTTTAATTATACTATTTTGGTTGTGTTAAGATGCAATGGGATTAGTTCTATATGTTTCGCTAATTGAGTCAGTTGGAGGAAACTCGGTTAAAAGAGATTTGACGATAAGGGATAAAACGTAAGTCTATTCTAATTAAATAGTTTTTATTTATACCATCTTTATATTCATTTAACACAAAATATTCCTAACACTATTGAATTTCATACTCGCAGTTGGACGATTATAAAGTTAACCATTTGGAATGATTTTCTGTACATACTTGAAGATGGACATCTTAACAGCAAAAGCTGATTTTTGTCTAATTTTTTTTTTCATGTGGTCTACATGTAAAGAGCTTCCATGGTACACTATTGAACTATATATGAATTATGAGCATTTGCATTTCATTTCATATTTATAAGTGTCATATTAATATGCGATAATATTTTTATCTTTCTCTTAAGCATAGGTCTGACATATCTTACAACATGATTTTACTCCAGGATTTATGTTAACAAAGTAGATGACTTAACTACTTGATTATCTACATGGTATGCACAAGATAACTATATTAATGTGTATCCTAAATTACTATTTTTTATTGAATAATATTATCTTCTAAATTTATAGGTATGAATCTGATAAATTAGCAAAAAAAGGGTTGCCTGTTTCCACTCGACTCTTTTCTCCTTACAATCATCTATTGATATTTCAAATGCTCATCGGATTCAATTAGCTACCTTCCATGTCGTGAGAAAAGTAAGTAATTAGACTCTTACTCCTTATTTTTTAAAACTAAAATAAACATATACATGAATAAATAACTTTCAAATTGTCTTGCAGGTACAATATTGTCGAGTTATTGCTAATGCGTGTCATCTTGAGCATGTTGACAAGATCATATATGAAGCATGTCATCGTTGTCTCAAAAAGGTTAACATTTTCCAAGGAGTTCCCATATGCGAGTCTTGCGATATTACAAATGTTGTAACCATTCCAAGGTATAATTTTCGATTTCATATGACCACGATCATCAAACAACCAATATATATTTAACCTCATAAACTTTTATCTTATATTATTAACAGATTGTTAGTTCGACTAACAATATGTGATAGAAGTGGTAGTTTAAAGATCACAATGCTTCATGATCTTGCACAACTCATTTTGGGATGCCCAGCTATGGATATAAAATTAATACTTCAACAGGTTCTCCATCTAATAAAAACTAGCTCGAGTTGCATTTGAATACATTGCATAATTTTGAAGTCCATATCTCACCTTTGAAAATAAATGCACTTTGTGTACTGCAGCCAAATGGACGCAAAGGAGTCATGGAAATATCATTCTCAAAATTTGGATACAAAACCTTCGCTTGGATCTTACCTCCACCAATGCAAGAGTTCAATCCGGATCATTGTTCTCTTGTTAGCTATGTGTTGCAGATCGACTAGGCTGAAGAGTGCATGTGGTTAACCAAGTTCTACGAAGGCCAATTTCATAGTTGAAACACTAGAGATTTCATTTACTATCTTTGTTATTATATTGTTATATTATGAATCTATTTTTTCTTAGGTAAGTTTTGTGAATAATTTTGTTATAAATTAGTACTAGATGTAATTACGCAACTAATTTAATTTCAATAACGATTTCACACGCATATACATAAAACTTAAAACTTATTAGAAAGTGCTAGATGTAAAGTATACAATAATATAACTTCATAAAGGACTTTGCATGCATAGCGTGCATATAAAGCTAGTATTATTAACCTCAATAAGAGTATAATTATGAAAATTTTGAGCGAATTTCATCACTAATGTCATGTTATAAAAAATACTATTATATAAAGTCATTTCATAAATTAGAACAAGAAATTAGTTACCGAATATTACTAGAGGAAAAAAGCTCAAGTACTGCTTAAAAAGGGTTGTGGTTAAATCGAAAACCGCGATCCTTAACTTAAGGGTTGCAGTTTAAAATCACAGCCCTTTTTGTTTTTAATCATCAAAACTGCACACTCTTTTCCCTCGCTAAAAGCATACGCATTTAACACAACACCACCCCCTCCTCTCCCTCTAATATGCATGCCCTAAACCCCTAGCCTTCATTGCATCGACACCCCTAGCTCCGCCAGCACCACCCCCTTCTCTCCTTCTACTATGCATGCCCTAACCCCCTAGACTTCATTGCATTGGCACTCCCTCTCCGCCAACACCACCAACCACCACTCACGTAGCAGCGTGCCACCCACCTCCGGGCCAACGACCACCACACCACGCAGCAGTTCACTTCTCTTCTAGCATGTTACTCGCAGTCTCGCACCACATAACACAACATCACCTACCACACAGCACAACATGATACTCTCAAGACTATTTTTTACTCATTCCTCATTTGAATTTCTCCAATAAGCAAAATTCTACTCATTTCTAATAGATTCTCCTAAATCGCCCAAATGAGAAAACTTTCTCAAATGGGCAAGCAATTTTACTCAATTGAGAAATGATCAAGTTTTTTTATTGATTTCTCAAATGAGCATGAGTGCTTGCTCATGTTCATACTTCAATATTGATTTCAAATGCGAATATAAGTCGTCATTGATGAACTTTGAAAATTTCAAAATTTGATTCTTGCCAATGATGAAGCATAATTTTCTCAAATCATATTTTACAGTTCATCAATTTGATTGACCATGTTGAGAGATAAACCATGAAAGAAAGAAATTTGGAGGTGAGAAACAATTGAGGAGAGAGAAATTCTGAGGTAAGAGAAAGAATTGAGGAGAGAGAAATTTTAAGCTAAAAAAATTAGGTAAAAGAAATCTAAGACTATTGTTGATCTTAAATCATCTTTTGCATTATCAATCATTAATTCGACCCTTGAAGAATTTTATTGATTCTCAAATCTAAAATTAATTCCACCATTGATGAATTTTGGAGTTCCAGTATGTGTTTTTTCCATTTATTAATTTCAATGAAGGTTGTAAATTTAAAGGAGAGAGAAACAATGTAGCAGAAAACTTTAAAGGTGAAAAACAATTGAGGAGAGAGAAATTAGAGAGAAATTGGAGAGAAATTTGGAGGTAAGAAAAATAATAGATGAGAGAAAATTAGAAATAAGATAAACAATGAAAAAGAGGAAAGAAATGAGTAAAATAAGTGATTAAAAATAAGTGATTAGAAATGACTAAAATTTTGCTTATTTAGAGAATCTATTATAGAATTGTCCCTACGTGTACAATGAGCATGATTCATCCGCGTGTGCCATGCATGTACTCAATTAACATCAAAACACGTGGATACCAATGAGAATTTCCGATTCGAATTAGGAGGATGAAGAATTTTCTCTAACTAGGTAGTTGTTGTCTTGATGAGGAATAAAAGATGAGCAATAAAAATATAAGTGAACACCAAAATGTTGACTTATCTACTGAAATTTTATATCATGGGTCTTTTTTTTTTGGAAATTCAAAATTGTTATTGATAACCAAAAAAAGAGTATTACAAACACCAATTCTCCAACTTCAGAGCATAAAAGCATCAGTATCCAACCTTACCCACCTTCTAGGAAGGGTTGTAAGGAAGACCCTTCATGTGCTTCCCTGAAGGTACAACTAAACCAAGATAACAGCCAATTAAAGATAACTACAATTTATCTACATAGTTGAACTTTCATGGAATCAGGAATTCTACAAGCTACATTGAATATAATTAAGTCCATTGTTTGATCAGGTAGCTTGTGATTGCCTTCAAACACTTGATGGTTCCTTTGCATCCAAATGTTGTAGATTGCTTCAGCGAACATCATGCCATATAATTGGTTCTTATTGTTCTTCTTCCTGCATTTACTAGCTGCTATAGAGATTTCATCTAGGAAAGCCATAGGCCTTCTAGGTATATCCAAGATAGTCAAACATTTCATCCAGATATCAGTAGAGAAGGGACAGTTGAAAAATAGATGTTGAATATCTTCTTCTGCATCATTACAAAGCACACAAGTGGTATCACTGATCATATTCCATTGAGCAAGCCTACTCTTGGTAGCAAGTCTGCCCAGTACAGCCAACCAAGTGATAAATAGGCTTCTTGGGGAGGCCTTGTTGTTGCATAGTAACCTCTTCCACCTTACTTGGGTAATAGGTTCTCTAAGATCTTTATAGAATTTGCTAATGGAGAACTTCCCATTGTGCTCATAATCATGAAGTTTAGTGCCATTATCAAAGTAATCTCTGCAATTCATGATTTTTTTAAGAACCCAAGACATACCAGCAGGAATTCTCATGTTCCAAACATTGTTACTCTTGATATAATAAGAGTGAATCCATTGGATCCAAAGCTTGTCCTGTTTTAAAGCAATAGCCCAAAAGTGTTTAGCTGTGGCTGCTTTGTTCCAGTTCTCCAAGTTGATGAAGTTAAGACCTCCTCCAGTTTTAGGAAAACATGTTTGCTCCCATGAAACTAGAGTCTTCCTTGAAAGAGAGTCTTTACCTGTCCAAAGAAAGGATCTGCAATGGCTTTGAATTTCTTTTATAATCTTCTTAGGAAGAAGGAAGATTTGACACCAGTACACCTGCATACTTAATAAAACAGATTGCACCAATTGAGCTCTGCCAGCATAAGATAGAAGTTTAGCAGCCCAAACTTTAGTTCTTGCCATGATTTTCTCAATCAAAGGCTTACAGGTAGCATAAGAGAGCTTCTTTGTGGATAGGGGAACTCCAAGGTATCTGAAAGGAAATTCCCCTTTAGGGATCATAACAACCTCTTCAATTTCCTTTATAGTGTCATTCCTAACTCCCCCTATGTAGATATTGCTTTTCTGCAGAATTAGCCTCAAGACCTGAAGCTTTTGAGAACTTATTGAAAGCATTCATTAATTCAGTTATAGATTCAAGATCTCCTCTACAAAACATCAACAAATCGTCAGCAAACATCATATGAGTAATAGCAAATCTAGAGCATTTAGGATGAAAGTGAAATTTATGATTTTCTTTCAAGGTACTAAGGCATCTAGATAAGTATTCCATACCAATAGCAAACAAGAAGGGGAGAGAGGATCTCCCTGTCTTAGACCTTTTTTTGCATAAAAGGGAGGGCAAGGTTTACCATTAAGTAACACAGAATATGAAACTGTAGTAACACAAGCCATAATCCATTGAGTAAAAATCTGAGGGAAACCTAATTCAATAAGCATACTGTGAAGGAAAGGCCATTCTATGGAATCATAAGCTTTTTTAAGATCTACCTTTATTGTGCATCTAGGAGAAACACCTTTCCTAGTATAACCTTTGATGAGGTCAGTTGCAAGAAGAATATTATCAGTAATGCTCCTACCTGGAATGAAACCTGCCTGAGCAGTATCAACAATACTACCAATAACATCATGCAACCTATGAGTCAAAACTTTAGCAATAATTTTATAAATCATAGTGCAACAAGCAATGGGTCTAAAATCACTAGCATGAGTAGGATTAGTGACTTTAGGAACCAAAGTTATAGAAGCTATGTTCACTTTGTCTTCCATATAACCTGTTTCAAAAAAATTAAGGACAGCAGCATATATGTCAGGTTTAATATAATGCCAAGTTTCTGTAAAGAAATTCCCATTTAACCCATCAAGCCCAGAGGCTTTGTTACCATCAATGCTAAATAAAGCTTTATCAATTTCAAGAAGAGAAACAGGAGCACATAATCTTTGTCTGGCAGTAGGACTAAGAGTAGATCCCTTCCTAATAATAGGTAGATCAATACCAGGGATCTCTGGATTACACTTGCCCATTAGGTTTTTATAGAACTGATTCAACTCATACTGAATCTCTTGATCTTTCTCCAGTTTGTCACCATTGATAGAATAAAGGACATCAATAGAATTCCTAGCATGTCTTTCCTTCATAGCTGCAAAAAAAACTTTGCTGTTAGAATCCCCTGATTTAAACCAATTTATTCTAGATTTTTGTTTAAGGATGCTTTCTTCTATTTGCAACCATTTCCTGAGGTTTTGAAGATCTTGTTGCTCTTGATCATGAAGGCTGGAGTTGAACTGGTCTTCATGAATTTGGAATTGAGTCATATTTAAATTCCTCCTAGCTTCTTCAATTTTCTCTGTGATGTTATTATAGTGATTGAGCTGTAGAGACTTCAGTTGTTTACTGACATTCTTCAGTTTCTCCCAGATGTCAGATAGAGTACTAGCAGCTCCATTTAGTCTCCAAGTGGTAGAAAAATTTCATGAAACTGTGGGTGCTTCACAAGATGGTTAAAAAACTTGAAAGCCTTCCCCCATGAGAGGTTCATTAGTAAGTCTAATCATGAGAGGACTATGATCTGAAATAGATTGAGTTTTCACTTCAACAGATACATGAGTATGATTAGTTAACCATAAAGTATTGCATAAACACCTATCAATTCGACTATAAATCCTATCATCTACAAATCTCTTATTAGACCAAGTAAAAAAATCTCCAATCCCTTTAACTTCAAGTAAAGAGGAATTGTCAAGAAGTTGATTAAAATCATCTCCAAATCTCTTATTCGACTATATCATGGGTCTTTAGTAGCCAACAAAACATAATTAATTAGTCTTGTCCTATAAGAAAAAAAAATTAGGCCTTATTCTATAAAAGACCTATTTTGTTTGATCTAATCTAATAAAAAACTCTTAATTTAATATAAAATTAAATAAATCGACTGATATCTTATGCATCTCCTCTCTTTCCCCTTTCTCACATTCTTCTTCCATTTCATCACATCACTAGCATTTTTAGGGTTCATCGTATATATAGTTCCAAATCCCAAAACAAGGAACAAACTTAATTGTTTTTCTTTTAATTTTTCTACTCAAATATAGATGAGAGAATTGACACGCATATATATGAAAACAAGGATTATTTTTCATCGTAGTTAAAGAAAATAAATTATGAATCCTTTTGTCGTTTAATTAATTTCTAAGTATCATTATCTTAATAATTATTATGAAGATAAAAGAATGATTGTGAAGTTCTTTTCTTTTTTCACTTAACTTGTCATTTGCTTTTTTAGATTTTCAAGCAAATGAAAATTAAGCTAATTTAAGACCAGAAAGGCAGAACCCCATCATAATCATGCTTTCGATGATAAAAGAGGGCAAAACTACTCACACCGAAGGAGAGTTTGACCAAATACAAAGTTGACAGGGTTCAATTATAAAACCAATTAGTAATAGGGGTAACCCTTCAAGCTTACATATTGTTGATTAGGGATGACAACGGGCCGGATCTGGATCGGTTCTTGGTGGTACCAGATCTGAATCCGTTTTTTAAGCCTAGACCCAGATCTGAACCGGATCCTACAGATCTCAAAAGGCAATACCCAGATCTGGATCCACTAGATCCACAGTTCTACGGATCTAGATCTGACTGTTTCCCCAAAAAGTTGTACAAACAATTGTCAATATTTTATCACTAAATAATATAATTATTATAACATTCACCAAACTACAATATAGCAACATCCCAACATTTAAAATATTCAATCTTGTATGAGAATGAGATAAACAGTAGCCTTAAGTTACTAATTAAAAATTAAAATATTCAAACTACAAAAAAACGGATCTACGGGTCGGATCTAAATCCTCTCCATAAGATCCAGATCCGTATTTTTTGCGTGGGATCCAAATCCGACCCAGATCCGTAAGGTCCAAAATGCTAAGATCCAGATCCTTGAAAACGGATCTGGATCCACAGATCTGAGACAGTCCAAGATCCATTGCCATTTCTATTGGTGATTCTCTCTTTTTTTTTCTTCAATGTGGGACAAGCTCAGATGTGGGTTAACATCTTAACATATCCATCTCAAAGTTAGTAATAATGTCGTAGATTGACCAAAGAATCTTTCATCAACACTTAATATCATTAATGTCTCACGATTGTCGCTTTCCATGATTACACTAATAAAGATTTAATTGTTGCGGTTATAAATGGTCTTGTTGCTTTGGTTTTGGCATGCATCAATACAAAGGAAGTGTATGCTGTAAATACTTATCCTGAAGAAGAGGTATTATGACAGTTTCAAAATCATGACATCTTCAGAATTTTATTGAAGATGAGGTGCAAAAGCTTTCAAAACTTCTTCATACACAGCCTTCTTAAAATCAACAGCCTGCATAGTAAAATAAAGTCAAACGATAAAAGCAAAAGTAGTGTATGCTGCAAAAGCTAGTCCTGGGGAGTGGGATGCTTACATGTTCCACTACTTCCTCAGGTGTCATCCATGACCAGTTGCCAAATTCAGCCTTCTCCGTGCCATCACCTAAGAGATTGATTTCATCCTCATTTCCCAGCAATTTAAGAAGAAACCTGCTCCCTTAATTGACAATTAGTTCGATATCTTTGATGAGAGTGACAGAATCTAATACTTTCTCCATTTCAGTATCTATTGTCTAAACCAACTTTCTTGTCCCATACAATGTGTCACATCAAGCAACCAATGAAATCTATCAGTTCTAAAACCTAGTGCAATAGCAAAAAAAAAAATTTAATGTGTTGCATAACAAACGACGTTATCAACGAATTTAGTAGTACTGTTCTTATGCATTGGCTACGAAACTGTTTCTATGAAGTTAGAAAGAACTCCAGAGCTGCCCACATCTCTTGTGGCTTCAACCTGTGTTTGAAGCATACAACTACCCCTTCCCATCCAGGGAGTCTACTGTAAAAAAAGACTTCCTACTTTCAGGTGATCAAAATTTACTAGGCATAATAAGAAGCACGTTGCTGTGGAAGTCATTAAAGAAGATGCTGTTTCATAACTTCAAAAGCTTTTATGCAGTATTAACTGATGAAGAACTTAAAAAAATTGTCCATATCTTTTTTAAGATGTTAATTTGGGCAGCTCGTCTCCAGAGTCCAGACCCCTTACTCCTACTGCCAAAATCAATGGTTCAGAAGAGAACGTTATCTTTTAAAGCCTTCATTGGTTTTAGTATGCCATAAATCCCTGTGTAGGTTGCTGTCGCAGTGTCTGTATCACACAGCAATCCCTATACATAAATATGCAAGCAGGATATTGTGACTTATAATTGACAGGCTTTTATGGGGTAATAACTAACAACTGAAAGCAAAAAAGTCGTAATCCCATTAAGCTCAGGTTGGCTGCACTAAAAAGCACATAGCAGAAAGTGAAAAGGTAATACACCAGGAAGATGGTTACGTCTATGAAAAAAAGAATTTCGATCACACAATCAGCACTCATTGCTCATCCTCTTATGGACACCATGAAAAATTATACTTCAAAAATCAAAGTAGCAACATCAAGATATCAGAGATTCGACTTTACATTAAAAACTCTACTCCATCCATATAAGTTAAACAACTCAACCACAATTAGAGGTTGAGATTTCCGAGTTGCATCAGCACTCAACAACTCATATTTGTTTAGGGTAATGAGTAGGAGTGAATTTTGATGAAAAAATGCACTTTGTGATTCAGATCTGTCAATGTTGATTTGGGATGAACTGGAATTCGATTAAGGTAGCTGGCAACGACATGGCAAACAGCTGCCACGATACCAAACTGATAGAGATGGGGAGATTCCCACAAAACTCAAATGATTCTCATTAGAATTCATATAACTGAACTGAGAGAAAAATAACCATTTTAGGTCCTTTTTTAAGCAAAAAACTCACTTTGAATAATTAGTCTATCATCTATTAGGAAACAAAACAATACGACAAATGTTAACCTAATCTTAGAAAGCCCACTATAGCTAAAGGAAGCATACTATTTGAAATACGTCCTCAAGCCCCCAATCTATCCGTAAAAGACTTTAGTCTCTAACTTCAGCAGAGGGGAGAGACAAAAAAAATACCTGATATGCTAATTAACAAATGCAAAATCAAATCCAAGTACATCAGAACCATGAAACACTAGTGTTGAAATCATAGTTCGAAAATACGGTTTCGGTCACGGTAACGGTTGTCGTAAGTCGTAACGCTGAATATCGGTTTCAACCATAAAATATTTCTGAAAACCACCTAAAATGCGATTTTTTTTTACCTCTTTACGATGCGGGTATTATCGGTTCGGTAGATTTGAAAACCTTTACGACATGGGCGATATGATACGATGCGGCCTTGTTTTGACACCATGGTTGAAATCCTATTTTGCACAATTCAACTGAGAGGATAACCACCTTATGTCAACAACATCCACAATCTCAAATATGTCTACATAAAGTTTGGCATCAACCAAAAGCATGTAGAGCCTAATCAATAACGTCCTAAACAGATGGGCTTTTTTCCCGAATGTCACATCACCTATATCACACAAGCTGCCCAAAAGTGCGTTTTAATCAACATAAAACTAACCTAGATGATTTTACTAGCCACTCCATTGAATTGGCTTCGTTATGTTCACCTTATTAGAAAATAAACTCTCTGGATTGTGGGTTTACTAACTAATCAGACCTGATTCGAACTTATATCAGTGATCACTTGAACTGGGTAGCCCTAATCTGAACTCATTAGAACTTATGGCCCTTAACCATCTCAATTGAACTTATTTTTCTTAAACTTTATGTTTTTCTTAAGGTGCAAAAAAATGGTTCTTAACAGTTGAGACCGGTAAGTGTGTTTATAGTTCAAATGGGCAAGTAGCTGATAGAAAACAATATCCAACAGTTGCTTTGTCGAACAACATCTGGAAAATAAGACTTTCCTCCTTTATTCTTTCTTTCGAAATCCTTCCACCAAAGAACAAACTTCATTTTGTCTTTCATTATATGTACTAGTATTTTATAAATGTCATTGCTTACTAATTACCTAGGCAACATAGGAGAATCGAAAGAGAACCAAAGGGTATCTAGAAAAAAAAAAAAAAAAAAAAAGGGCAGGTAAACAAAGCAAACACAAGCAATCGAATGATCGTTCTCATCTCCCATTGAAATAAACTCATCAAACCAACACCCCAAAGGGAAAATTCGTGATACACATTTGATGTCAAGCCTATTGCAAAGACATTCATAAGAGACTTATTCACAACCCTAAAAACGTGATCAACTATGAGGAGCACCAACAAAGTGACACTAAAAGTAGAAGTACTGCTCACCACTTTTGGGCTTGTCCCTTCCAGTCTGATCCCCATTGACGCCTGAGTTTCTCCCTAACTTCGGGAGGGAAATCATAAGTAAGCCAATAGGGCACCTGTTTAAAATTTAAAACAAATATACTTTATAAGTGTTACTTGGCATCATAATTAAATAACCATATTTTAACTCTAAAAGTCCAATATCCATTCCAAAATGCAATAATAACAAGCATATCTTGCGCAGATCATTACAACAAAAGCAAGACATCGGGCATCCCACTTAGAAACCAATAGTCGTACAAGTTTGAATCCTTAAAGACAACCAAATTAAAAGGTTGTGATGGAAGCAAGCCACGAAAAGGGAATAAAAAGTACATTGATGTTGCTTGGTCTCCCAAGAATTACGAAGTATGATATCCGGTTACACATATGGGATTTGGCTGAAAGAAAAAAGAAAAAAAAGAGGAAAAAAGAAAGTCATTTGCAAAAGTGAAAAAGGTGAATTAACAACTAAAAAAATGTGCAAATATAGCACTAGATTAAAAAAGCATAGCTAAGATACGACACATAAACATGATAGGCTTATGAATATATAGGTTGGAAAGAGATACAAGCACCATTAGCCTGTTTCGTTAAGTTGACATGTCACATTTCGAGCATGTATTTATTCCTACTTGCCCACAAAACGTCATATGTTTTCGAATCCATATATCCTTTTTGTTAAGTTCTCATTTCTAAATATTGGTTTAGCTTTGCACACTCTTTTTATGTTTCTTACACACTTTTGGACTCTTTTTGGAGATCCTTGAGGTCTAGAGACCCTTTAGAAGGAAGATAGTATAAAGGAAGAAATTTAGCATATAGAGACTTACGTAGGAGGGGGAAGAGGGGTTTGCAAATTTTGCAGTTAAATGAAGTAAGAAAACTGCACGGTGGAGCCATGCAAACCTTGCATGTCATATTCACTGCATGTGATTTTCTTGATTCAGTGGATAGCATGGAGCACCTTGTATCAACTTTCAAGTTCCTACTCCCTACTTCTATGACAATAGTCCATGACATAACAAGCTGCAAGAATGAAAGGTTTTTTCTCCATTCCCATTATTTTTGCTCCAGAATGATAGGAAAGACAACTCTTTCCATCATCAAGACTCAAGAGTACTCCACTTTCTATATTTACTGAAAAAGGATAAGATGCATCACCTATGTGCATACAGCTTAAGCTAGACAGATTAGAAACGTAACCTCTGCAAGAACTTCCACGGAAGTTACTCCGGTCTCTTCCCTCAGCTCCCTGATTGCTGCACTTTGGGGATCTTCACCTTCGTCGATGCCACCCTGCAAAGAAACAGCATCAGCCTTTCTATTCTTGTTCTGTAACCCCAAATCAAACAGAATAAGAAACAAGGTTTAACACACACATTAGATAATCACTTTTATGCAACAAAAAGAGAAGGAACCAATCTAACATCCATTGGCAGATTGTACTAAACATAGGTATGAGTTAGATGAAGACGGGTAAGAGTGAGACAATGACTTCCATAAGCTCCTGAGTTAGGCTGTGAAACCTACCCTAGAATCTACACCATCCGTCTTACTTGCTACATTTAACCTTGCTGCAAGATTTTAGGAGATCCATGTGGTGGTGTTAGGGAAAACTTCATTACATGAAAAAAAGTAGGGCAATATAGGTAAATAAAAAATGAGTCAATGACAGAAAAAGGGATCAACTAAGTAGAAATAATATGGAAAACAAGCGAAAAAGGAAAATCCAGCAAGTAATTTGGGACATCAATTTCTAGTAAATGTAGCAAGTAAAAAAGGCGGAGGGAGCAATAGATATTCTACAAGTAAATACTTCAAAAAAGGCACGAAGAAGCAAAATTTAAGATTACACAAAAAATAAATGTGAAGGGTGCAATTATAGTGGCTTGAACATAAGCCAAAAATTACACATATCCCACACCTCAATAATATTAGCTACCAAAAAGAGAGGAAGAAGAGGCCGTCTTGTGAAATTTTTGATCATCTTCTTTTCAACTAATTACGGCTGGCCTCGGATGATACATTCGAGACTTATTTTAGCTTAGTTTAGTTTATTGAACGTATTATTTTAGCTAAAGTAAACCTATTTTAGCTAAAGTAAACCTATTTAAGTTAAAACTTTTTCAAGCTTATATAATATTATAGACTTTTGCTAAAACTAGTCATGTTCTAGACAACAAATTCTGGCTGAAATCACATTATACATTCGAGACTTATTTTACATTAGTTTATATTTGCTGAATGTATTAATTTAGCTAAACTAAACTTCTTTTGCTAGAAAAATTTCTAAGTTGGAAAAACATGGCCATAAATATTTTACTTCATATGATACCTAGTATCTAAAGATAAAAACACTAACTAAGCACAGATTAGAGAGCCTAATTTATCTGAAATCTAATTGTTCAATCTAAATCTTTTGGCTAGGTTAAAAAGATTAGGATATAATATAGGTCCTAGTTGTCAGAATTTATTGCACAATCCTCTAATATGATTGTATATGCAAAGAAATTCTAACTAGAATATTTAACCATTTCCACTTCTTTAAGCTCAACAAGGCCTTCTGAATTCTGACACATAGGAACTTGTCATCACACCCATTGATTTCTCCTTTAGCTATTCTATAGAATTACTCCTTATTGTGAGCATTGGTAGAATGATGTATTACAAATTAAGACCCCATATTACTTGTAGCTAATATATCATACATGCAATTAACATTTGAAACACTAAATTCTATTAGAAATTTATCAAGAATGAAAGATTCAACTCGAGTCCTACTAACAATAACTTGCACAACTACAGCAGAATCCATACCAAGCTAGATACTTTGGATTTTAGCAGTATATAATCTGGAAATCCTTACAATTGAAGTCATACTACAAAGTGAATTAATTTCCTTCTATTTAAGTTCAGAAAGAAAGACCATGTAAAAAAGTTCCACTTGACAGTTACTTCATTCTATCAATGTTCTAATGAATATTCAAGAGATATACTGAACACAATGAGCATAGCAACTGGTTAAAAATCTGAACGCAGTGAAAGTTCAGCGCCGCGAAAATGAAAAATTGAGTGGCAAAACATATTGATCTTCTTCAATGTTATTGGCACAACCCAACATAAGAGTACCATGATTTAGTCACAAGCTCGATCAAATAGACGAGTACACAATTTCATGGTCAATGTCAATCCAAATAAACTTGCAAAACAAGATCAACTAAAATTCCTAACAAATATAGTTCTTTCTACAGTATAATGTTTCCTAAACATAATAATATCCTAATTAACCTATTCAGGGAACATACAATTCTCCTAGTATATATAATAACACATATAAACTTCAAAATCCCATTCACCTCACTCATTTAAACTACATAAACGTAACAACAAAGCCTAGAGTCATTTTAAGGTCGACTAACAAAAACCGCCAAAAGGAACCGTCCTTTACCTACAAAAAAGAACAACTAACCAATTACCTGAGGCATTTGCCAAGCATCAGGAATATCAAGCCTTGAGGCAGAAAAAATCTGCAAAATACACAAAACAGAAAATGTAACATGAGAACGTATAAACTAAAGCATGAAAGAGAAAGAAAAGATGTTATCTAGCTTAGTTGGTAAAGGGTGGTACCATCAATCGTGGTACCCAAGACCTTGGACTGATTCGTCTATTTTTTGCTCATTTGTTCATTTGGAATTCTCCTTTTTGGTATATTTTGCGCTTATTTAGAAGAATTCAAAGGAACAATTAGCAAAAAAAAAAAAAAAAGTCTTGAGTATATCATATTCAGGGTATTTGAGTACGATAAAAGTCATAACATTATTACACTCAGCCGCTCTCCAACACCGAAAAAACGAGAGAGAGAGAGAGAGAGTAAAGACCTTTTTAGAAGAATTGATAAGGCAAATTCCGACGTTACTCCTGTAGCCTTCTGGAGGAGAGTCCATTGAAGAGAAAGAGGAAGAAGAAGAGTGAGTTTTATTGTTGTGAGAGTATTGATGGAGGAAGAAAGAAGGGAGGTGGGGCAGGGAAGGAGGAGAGAATGTAAGAGGTTTTTGGAGAAGTTGAAATTGATGAAATGGAGTGTTCAACGAGATTAATCGGAGAAAACCCACTGACATAATCGTTCGTCCTTATCGTGTGATATTTGAAGAAGATGTGTCAAGATTGAGGAAGATGAACTGCTCTGTGTTTTTTTTTTTTTTTTTTTTTTTTTTTTTTTGCAGCAAGATCTCAAAAGTTAACATAGCCACATAGGGAGCCTTGTCTTGCTTTAACAATTATGTTCAGTTCAGCTTATTTTTGCTTATTTCAGATCTAATTAGATCGGATCAGATCAGATCAAAAAAAATAAGTTCAGATCATGCTTATATTTTAAAATCATTAAACTATCAAATATATTTCATTACATATTCTTAAAAATTATAATAATTAAATATTAATAAAGTACTCATTGAGACGAATCAAACAAAACCCCACATGATTATATTTTTTCTTATATATTGAGAACAATCTAAAAGATAAGATCTTGTAAATCAGATCAGATCAGTTCAGATCAGAAAAATAAGTTCAGATCAGATCAGATAAGTTCAGATCAGAAAATTTCAAGTGAACTAAACATAGCCTAAGTCATGGGTAGGGTTGTTAATGAACGAGGGTGGTTCGCAAACTGTTCGAGCTTGACTCGGTCAAAGTTCGGTTTGAGTTCGAGATCGGCTCGCGACCTTAGCGAGCCGAGTCTGAGCCTTGTAGAGTTCAGCTCGAAAACTCGCAAATATGTACGTAAAATATTTTAGATAGGTTTTATGTAAAAAAGTATTGTCCCACATTGATAGAAAAAGTAAACACCAACTTTGTTTTCCCTATATAATCTTATTACCCTTTAAGTTCATTATAATTCTTGTTTGATTTGTCTTGTTCTATAATGTTGAACAATGATTAAATATAAAAACTTGGATTAGCATAACATTAATTCTTTTACTATATATAATTCCATCACTTTTCTTGTAACAATATTGGGAATTATACGAGGAGTACTGCAAGCAAACTGTCATAATTACATTTGCAAATATTTAATGATTGTCCATCACTTAAACATTTACATAATATAATTCCATCACTTAAAGCCATCAAACATTACATGCATACAGTACATCAGTGTTTGTGAATCATTTAGTTAAGGTTTATAAATCCCACATCACTGAGGCAAAAGCAAAACTTCACATTTTCAAATATAAAAGGGGCATGATACAGAAAACAAATGCACCCCATCTCTTCTTGGCTTTCGCTGTAGAGCCTAAGTGGATTCCTTTGTTGGGATTTAAAAGTCCCATATTGGGGAGGAAGCAAGAGCAATAAGGAACCTCTTGTATTACATGGACATGTATAGATAGGAGTAGAATGTATGGTTGTTGGGCTTTGCCATATTTAATGAAAATCAGCCTGACATCCATACTTATAAAGAGTTTGACAAGACATTGGGCTATATCTAAAGTCCTGGTTTATGTTAGGCTGAATTTTCTTTCAATTTTTAAAATTTTGATTCCACGAGCCGAGCCTCGAGCTGAGCCTGGCTTTTGTTCGTTTCGAGCTCAAGCCGAGCCTAAATTTTTGAGCTCGGCGAACTTCGAGCTCGAGCCGAGCTCTACCTTATTAATTCTCGAGCTGAGCCGGACATGGGTATGTTCGGTCTCGGTTCGGCTCGTTAACACCCCTAGTCAGGGTCTGTTGAATATGGTTTCTACTTAATTTGTACAACTTACAATTGCTGAAACAACTACATAAGTTATTTATATGCTTACAACATTATCAATTTCCACAAATTGTGTTGATGCTTGAGGGATTGAATAAGTCGAACAAAGTCCAAAATGACCTTTATTTCCTTAATATGCCGCTTTTTCGCTTCCATGAATCTTCTTAGAAGCACGTATGCCTATGTTTGGACTGCGGACAAAGCCATGACTCTGTCGTTGCCTTCAAAAAGCACAAAATCACCCGTAGTTGCCTTCCACATCCTATGCCCACTACATTATTTCTCTTTCCTCATTTCTTCCACACCCCATCAATTTGCATTATACAACAGTTCTGATTAGAAGTGATGATATCATGTCCATGTGTCTTGAACGTCCCCCCAAGTTATGCTTGTTCCTGGATTTTACGTTGATTTTGCTTTCTAAGTTGTAGCCCATCTATCTGCTTTCGCACCTCCTCCAATATTTCCTTGGAATTTAACTTAGAATTCCGAAAGACTATATTATTCCTATATACCCAAATTGACTAGAGTTTTGCAATAAAGATCTCGCTCATGTATTGGTCCTCCCCTTCCTGCTTTCACAAGTATATGAGGTAAATTTTATCCATATGTGGAATGGGATGGATCTGTCATTACCTACCTGGAGCCATGATGAGGATTTTTTTCATATCCTTTTAGAGATTTCACAATCTCTGAACAGGTGGTACTCTGTTTCTTTATCTTCTCCACATAAATGGCATTCTGGTCTAACTAGATTTTTCGCTTTTTTAGGTTAATTTTAGTTGTAAGGGCTCTATATAGTATTCTCCACATAAATACCTTCCATTTGGGGAAGATACTCACTGCCCATAATTTCCTCCAAAATTTGATATCATTACTCTGTGAAGTTACCCTTTTTTGTATGAGAAAAGCATATGCTTCCTTCATGGTGAGTTCTGCCTTTTGTTTCCAAGCCCATACATAATCATCCTTCCTATCACTCTAAGGTATGTACATAGATAAGATTTTTGCGTGCGGTATCAGCCTGAAACTTATCCCCAATATTTTTTTCATTCCATATCTTGAATGTCGGTTTGAAGAGATTGTTTATCAGAATGATTCCATCATGGTCTAGATTAACTTCATCACGCAGTTTTATAGGTCCTCCGATGAGCCATCTGTCACCTAAGACTTTTGTAGTAGTCACATTGCCCATTTTAGATAAGATTTTTGCGTGCAATATCAGCCTGAAACTTATCCCAAATAATTTTTTTAATTCCATACCTTGAATATTGGTTTGAAGAGATTGTTTATCGTGATGATTCCATCCTGGTCCAGATTAACTTCATCACGCAGTTTTATAAGTCCTCTGATGAGCCATCTGTCACCTAAAATTTTTGTTGCAGTCCCATTGCCAGTGATTTTCAAGAAGCCTTCACTGCAGTCTCTAATTTCTCTCTACATACCCCGAAATCCCCATGATGCAGCAACAAGTCATTTATTTTGCAATGCTAGTGATACCGGTGATCCCCCATACTTTTCCTTTAGTACTCCGGACACTAATAGGTCTGGGTTGTTATGAATCCTCACTGCATGGTTTGCAAGTAGGGATTTATTAAAGAGTCAGTATTTCTGATCCCTAGCCCCCTCCACTCTTCGGTAGTTAAATATATGTCTACTTTTCCAATATATTGGGTTTGAACCTTGGTTAATCTTCAAAAGGAATGTTGGAAAGATTGCATTAATCTCCTCAACCACTTTTTTGGTACTAGGAAGATGGACAATATTTGGTGACATAATGATGCTAGTATACCATTTATTAAGAGTACTCGCCCTACGTAGGCGATGGTGCTAGATGTTTCCAGTCATCAACTTTCCTTCTCACTTTCTCAACTAGTGGCTTAAACTTAGTGGAGCTCTTGCCATCAACCTCAATATTACATCTAAGGTATTTTCCCAAATTCTCTGCTGATGGGTTGCCTAAAATGCTTCTCATATATCGCTTGGATTTGAAGGGTGTATTGGGTCTGAATATATTAGTGACTTATTATAAACAATAACCTCACTTGATAGGGAGCTGAACTGGTGTAGCACCTGCTTGACTTTATTGCATGCATATAGGGTTGCTTTGAAGAGAACGAGGGAGTCATCGGTGAAGAATAAGTGGGACACTGGTAGTGCATTCTTTGCAATGCAAAATCCCTACATTTTGTCTTCTCCCTCTTCCTTTTGAATCATTCTTGAGAATATTTCCATTATAAGTATAAACAAGTAAGGAGATAATGGATCTACCTATCTCAGACCACATGTAGGTTGGAATCTCTCTGATGATTCTCCATTAATGAAGATTGAGTAGGAAACTGTTGTGACACATTGCATCATTGAACAAACTTGAGAGGGAACTTCGTGTTGTGAAGTATCCATTTTAGGAATTTCCGACTGACCTTATCATATGCTTTGAACATGTCAATCTTCAATGAAACTAGGAATTCCCCTCCTCTTGTATGGTTCTTCAGTTCCCTAATAAGTTCATGAGCAATGAGGTAGTTATCAGCAAGCAATCTTCCCAGAATAAATGCATTCGGCGTGGGTGAAATAAGCATTCCGATAATTGTTTTCAGCCTGTTGGCAATGATTTTGGAAATAATCTTGTATGTCATATTACACAAGTTTATTGGGCAAAAATTTCCCCGCTTATTCCGGTCTTTCCACTTTAAGGATTAGGCATATGTGAGAATAGTTCCATTCTTTCAGCATGTATTTATGCAGGAAAAGGTGGCGAATTGCCTGCCACATGTCCTCTTGCACCACTTCCCAGCATTTTTGGTAGAAAATAGTTGGTATCCCATCTGGACCTGGAGCTTTGAGGCCACTCATCTGAAGAAGTGCAGCTTTCACTTCATCTTCAGTGACTTCATTTTCTTGTCCCTACATCTTGGTTATGGGAACCTGAGGGACCAATTCAACAATGTCCTCTGGTGCTTGCCATACATCACTCTCGATCCTTGAGTTTGGAAAATATTCTTAAAATGTAGCAGAATATTTTGATGAATCTCTTCTTTACTTGTAACTCATGACCCCTCTTGTAGACACATAATCGTGTTTCCTCATTTAGAAATCCGGTGATTAAACATATCATGGTCTTAATTGGTCCAACCCAAGGGCAAATCAGTCTCAAGAGCCATTCAAAACA